>NC_134953.1:74253995-74371495 GCF_965638725.1 Aptenodytes patagonicus | reverse complement strand
CACACCTATGAAACACACTTAGGCTCTATTTTGGAGACACAGAAGTATGATGTAATTTTCAGCAGCCCTTAACCATGAGTACATGTTACTCCTTCTCCCTCATCCCTTCCAGCCCCACAGCCTCCAAATGCTAGGTTTTGTTGCATGGGTAGGCTTTGCTGTGAAGGGCACTTCAGTCTCTCCTTCTTTGTGTTGCCTCAGAGAGATTGGGGGATATTATTGGAGATGAAATAGCGTACACAAAAGGCTCCTTTGTTAGTTGGATGCCAAAATCCTGGACATGCAGCTGTTCCTGGCAGACCAGTGACTCGCAGCCCTGCCACAGCTGAGAGAATGAAATAAGTTTTTCATTTGATGAAAAGTTCTTTCCTCACTGCTAAGATACTGATCATCTCCCTGCGTTCAGGACTTATATTGTAAACTAATGTTTCTTTATCTTGTTCCATATGTATTATACATTAATGGGTCATTAATGGGTTAATTTGTGACCCATTAATGGGTCAGTTTCTTAATACCTCTAAGGTCCAGGCTGCGATGGGCGCCAGTGAAATCACTGGTCATTTGGCAAGTGATTTCATGGAGAGCAAAACCAAATGGTTTTTTGATGTCTCATGCCATATTGTGTGGTCTCTAGTTTTTATTGTGGATTTTGCAGACCACAGTAAAAATTGAACAAAGGTGTGCATTTACAACTTACTGTGCATAAAAGAAGAGAGGGAAAGAAGAGAAGTGATCACCACTAATAAAAAACCTGAGCATAAATACATGGTGACACCTTTTTAAAGGGTTTTCACAGACCATGTTGAAAATGTTATGCTTGCTAGCAGAGCGGAGTAATGGAGGTACACTCTACAGATGGAGCTTCTAATCAGATTAGCAATAGAGCAGTTTGAAAAGTGCTTTGGAATAAAAGGCATTATATAAATGCAAGCCATTATCACTATGGGGTATATTTTTCTCCTGATGTGTGTGCATAATTCCCTCTAGAGTTAATGGGAGATGCATGCATGCATTGAAGGGAGACTATACCTGGCAGTGTGCTGCTTTTCCGCTAAAATAACTAGGAAGATAAAATTTGTTAGAGGGCAGAAAATGGTAGATCAGCTGAATAAGGTATTCATTGAATACCAGTCAAACTGGTCTACTGAAAACTTTGCCACTGCATTTCAAAAGCTGTACATTGTATCACAAAGAGATAATGGGGTATGGCAGTTAAAGTGATTCAACTGGTAGAAGAAATGATGTAAAGTTGGCATATGCAGAGCCCACTTGTAATTCAGGCCTCTATTAGGAATTGATTGATTTGCTGGATTTTTAAAATGTCCCCAATTAAATGTGTCAGGAATACGCATTTTGTACTAAACATTCTTTCTAAGGATAAAGTAAACATTATCCAAATAAAAAGTGTGGTATCCTACCCAATTCCTGAATCTTCCTTCTAATACTTACACAAAATCCAGGGAAGAGAGATAACTGTCATCTTTCAGGTTTTCTATGTATTTTGGAGTCTTCTTGCATTAGTTAAATGATCTCAAGTTGTTACTCAGCTAGTCAGTAAATGAGATGATCTGAGCCATCCTGCAAAGCTAAAAAAACCCCCACAACCCAGCCCTTAGCAGAAAATACTTTGAGGGAAACTTATGACATCTACTTAGATGCCAAATATTCACTTCATTTATAATTGTTTTTACATGACTGGAAGCAACTACATGCTCAGTTCCCCCCCATTGTCATTCTTTTAGTGCAAATCTGTCCTCATGCATTTGATTTTGAGTTGGGCTCTAGCTCAGACAGTGAAGTTACCAGCTCTGTCTGTACCTTCTCACCCCAGCAGCCATCTCCTTGTCATGAGCCTCATTAGAATTATAGTCTAGAGCAGGATTCTGCGACACAAAATCCTTCTCTGAGTCAGCACCTATGGCCATTACAAGGCCTACAACAGCTGCAATAATACCTCAGTGAGCCATTTTAACCTTTCAGAATAGCTGCACAACTGCCATTTGCTTATACGCCACACTAACTCTAAATAGAATATATTATTTCTATAAACCCTATTAGGAAAATGACCTAATTATATGGAACTCAAAAAGTATGTTGTCAAGAATGCTGGGCAGATTTAATGTCAAAGGGCGGGGGGGCTGAGAAAACTGAACAGCTATAAGGTAAAACTACAGAGTACAATGGCATTTGAAGTAACACACGTTTATTTTTATTCAGTAAGTGTTTTTCTGGCTAACTCATTAGAGACCCCACTTCATCTACTATCCATTTTTGTTGATGTAGAACTTAAAAAAAGAGTGATCTGTACAGATCCCCCAACATGTGTTTACCATATACCACGCCTGACTGCAACCACTCACAACAAGGTAAATGGGGGAAACTATTCCACTGGAGTCAGTGAAGTCACACTAGGCTGAATATGGTAGTTTAAAAAAATCTGAATCAGATCCATTGTTTACAGAATAACTTATTAGTATCTGTATGTTAAGGTTTTGTCAGGTGTTTCATTATAAATCCTCATTTTGGAAAGTTTAAAACTCCAGGGTAGCATTGTTTTAAATTACAGGAGCATTGATTTTACATAACTGTAATGCTTTTTTTTTTTTTAATCCTATACCTAAAAAATATCTTTATTCGTTCAAATGAAGTTTGGCATGCAAGCAAGCCATAATGAAAAACAATTACTTCTTTTTGGGGGGTGGGAAATAAATATATATTTTAATACAGAACAGTTATTTCATTTTTTAAACTGCTTACATATGCTTGGCAAACCGAACAGCCAGCATACTTACAAACGCTGCCTTAGCAGGGAGCATGCCCAGTACCTGAATATAGTCTAAAACCTAAACAATAGTATGAATAATCATAAGGCAAGCTGGTTCCCTCCTCTGAATTTTAGCCCATGAAAAACCAATCTGCTCCTATCAGAAGCCATGGAGAAGCATTTCCAGTTGAGACTGACTTTGCAGAAGTCGTCTTGGCTCAGCCACGTGGAGGCTCCGTTTTGAGTCACCCACCAGAGCTGCCACCTGCAGACCACTGTGGCCCCTTCCCATCTTGGCTGCAAAAACGTGCAAGATGCATGTTCAGCTCAGGCAAGTCTAAGCACTACATGGTAGACTGCTCTCTCGGGGAAGATAATGTGTGGCTACCAGCTGTCAAACCCCAAATTGCTCCCAGCCAAATTTGGTTTGGAGATTAATATTTAGGTGCCAGATAATTATGTTAAACTTTTAGGACTCCCTTTCCACGGCCATTGGACTTCAGAGATATACCTATAGTTTTGTCATGATTTTATCTGGTTTTGTTATTCTCAACCATTTAACATTCACTTGGTGAGTACTTTACTCAAATACCTGTGATAGTAAGATGTTCATCACGAATTTTTGTCTGATCTCCTGAAATTCAAATTCTGGTTTAAAAATATCGTGAACAGACGTGAGTAGCTGCAATACTTTTTACTGGTTTTGTAGGTAAAAGCATAGGATTGTACATAGGTAGTATCCTCCCAAGCCTCAGGATCCCAGACACGTACCCTGTATCCATGCATTGCGTGCATTTCAGCGTGCCAAAAACATCAAGAGAAAAGCTGGCACATAAAATTTCAAGGGGAACTGTGCCCATTGTGCAACTTTCCCTGTTTCATTAATCCCAACCAAATTGTTCCTCACCACTGGCAGTTCTTGCTTTGTGTTGGTTAAGAAACTGTTTTCCTAGAAAGTTGTGCGTGAAGGCCTATGCGGTGCACTGCAATAACTACTGGCTCAGTTTGCTTTGTAATGTTATTGCATGATTAAATTAGTTTAAATACAACAAGTTCAAATCAGTTGTCAAGTTCAGGGAACTGACAGATGCAAGTACATTTTCTGAGTAACTATTTGTTACACAGTAATGGTTTAACTTCAGAAATAAAACTTTCAGACCCAAACGGAGCCCTGTTAGCAATACAGATTTTGTCTAACATACATAATGAAACTAGCAAATTAGGTCCCATGGCCATAAACCTCACAGAGGGAAAGCAAACAGAGCATGAATCAAAAAGCTTTAGAAGGCAGTAAACTATTGGTAACTTATAAATTAAGGCCAAAAAAAATCAAAGTATCAAACAAGTTTGGCTGTTAAAAACTGTGTGCATTTAGAAGAAAAAGCTGAATTCAAAACAAAATATGGAAGTGTAAGACTCCTAATTTAAAATAAAAAGTCCGGGTCAATATAAGCTCTGACAGAAACACAGTCGTCAGAAGTTAGATCAAATCTTGTTTTAACTCTTTCCCACTTTATCCTTCACTTGTGCAATTCATCAGGGCAGTACAGCACGTACAGCATTGACACCTCCCATGCTGTGTTTGGCCCTCTGCAATTTTGAAGCATAATGTTGGCCTTGACTTTTAATTTCTTGACCCTGTCTGGTTTATACCTTAGCCTTTACTTTACACAACTGCAGGTTTTTCATTTTGCCTTTTGTTAAAAAAAAAAAAAAAAAAATCTTTAAAAATCTATGTTTTAAAATCCCCCAAATACCAGTTATTGACCTGATCATATAAGTATAAGCTTTAAACACACATATTAATGTAATTAAGTTAAAACCTATTTAGGGAGTTTTAAAATATATTTTATTGCATCATGGTCTATAAGAACCTCATCATATCCATTCGCTTTTAGTTTGTTAAATACATGTTTATGCATTTTTAAGCAGCCGTTGTATGACTCTTTTGCGATAAATGTGGCTATACCATTGACAAATTCGGTTTGTGGAGTTTCTGATCTAACAGATCACTAGAGCTGAGTATTCTGCATGCTTAATAACCTTTATTCCATGGGTTTAAATCACCATGAAACGTAACGCAGTAAAGAATAACAAGAGATAAAATAAAATAATTAAAAATGTACGTATGTCATTGAGCTTATATTTCAGACTTGAGTTATTGAGTGCTTTCAAAAAGCAACTGCCAAAAGTATCCAAGTCCACTTAATAGACTGAGGTCCTGCAAATGCTTTTTATTTCTAGGTGTACAAAACAAACTGCACAGCCAGTTTGTTACACTTTGGGTCGGGGAGAGAGAGGGAACAGTGCCTTTTCAACTTAAAAACAACCAAAAGGATTTTGTTTTTGACAATTTGTAAAAAATATTTGCTCTTAGGCTGAAAGCTTACATGCCAAGTTTCAGCTTGGAACTCGTTTTTACAACTGAATTATAAAGCCCCTGAAAACAGGGGTTTCAAGCAAGAATGCTGACACAGCCCTAAATACAGTGGCAAGAAAGGAGCGAAAGGAGCGCTGTAATGCATATAACTTGTTTTTTCTCATTATTGCTTTAAAAGAAGCAGCTTGTTGCCTACCCTTAGGCATCAGACAATGTTTAAAGCATGGCTTATCATACAGTCTTACTACCAGGTGTGTGGAAAAGACCTCATACAGACCCTCTTCTGAAATGAAACTGGTAACTCACTCAGGTAGAGGGCACTGAATTATTTCCTGATTTTTAATGGGATTTTTTAATCTGACACATACAGGCTCACGTGGTTTGGAGGAAATAGAAAAGCATATAGCTTATGTCTTAGCCATTCTTTAAATCTTATTTTAGGCTATGGTCTGCCAGTAAAACTGAAAAAAAAAGTAATGATGAGCTGCTTGTGCAGATTTAAAGTACAATGCAAATTACTAGGAGAAGATGATGTGTAAGAATCTGTATTGGTTTTGGCTATATTTATATCCTGACTTTTTAAGGTGGCTTATTAAGTGGTTTGCAGTGAAAACAGCTTGCAACGTGTGTTGCTGTAAGTGCGAGACTTTCCGCATTCTTTCATTAAGAATAATATCTGATAAAGAATAGTTTTTCAGAGAGCTGAACTGAATAAAGTACAAGCAGTTCGAACATGAAAATGCTTAAAAACTTTTTCAAAACTTTGCCAAAAGTTAACCGGTGAGGCAAACCAAATTGAATGAACAGAGAAACCATGGGATGGCTACCTTCTTGTTGAACAAATCAATTAAATATACACTATACTGAGTCTTTACAGTGCATAATGTTGTTTTTGTGTTGAAGCAGTGTTACATAACTGGAGAAATCCCTGGGAGGGTGCAGAGGCCAATTTAAGTTATGAGTTTTTTATAGCATCGGCAGCTACACTAAACAACAATTCAGAAAATGTGAGATGTTAAAGGGAAGGGAGGGACAGGGCTCCACTGTTTTCAGTGCTGCTCAGGCTTGGGCTTTATTTCCACCTTAAAATCTTTACCTGGCCATGATCTGTTGTTCCATTACTGGAGGGCAAAAACGGGAGGAATTGTCTGGGCTAAATTGCAATTAGGCAGCCCTGAGAGAGGCTGGCACCAGTTAACTTGGGATATTGGAGTGAAAAGGCCCGTAATCAGCCTTCGGTCATGTAGAACAATGCATAAAATTAAATTGACATTAATGAATAATTGTGTAATGAAAATGGAAGAGGAGAGTTAATTGCATGTTACAGTGAGTGTAATGCCTAGATAACCTTGCATTTAATGCTATTCTTAGCCCTGCTGCCAAGACTTCTACAGAGCCTCTCTCTGCAGGAAGTCATTAAAGCTGTGAGTAGATAATGCAGGCTCAGTGAAACCTAAGTGGCAACAATATAACAAGAGTTTCTTTCAGACCTTAGTGTTTTCAGAAAAAAAGGGCATGTTGAGGTAATTTGTACACATCGGAATGAAAACAGGAAACTCGGAGCAATCTATTTGTAGTTTGTCCAGTTCCACAGAATTTTCAACTATTGTTGAAACCGAAGTCAATTCATATAATCAAAGACAAGACTAACCATCAGTGCTTGCAACACAGTAAGCATCCAGCTGTCTACAGCTAAAACTTTGTTTTGTTAATCACCTAGTACAGCAAAGGATACAAAACACTTGACCTTAGACGTAAGATGACAGTGGGAGACATCTTCAGCACTATCCTATTGACACAGCTGGTTTGTGCTGATAAATAAGACTCCAGAAAAGTAGAATTTAAAAACTTGGTCTGTTTTCTGTATCTTTGAAGATCACAAAGAATGACTGTTTATATGTGCATGGATATTTCCCAAAACATTTAAACCAGTATTCTCCATAAAACAAACTTCCTTCCCCATGTTTCTCTTTGTAGGACTTTTTAAAATCAGATTTCAGAATAAGGTGTGTGTTTGTTTGTTTGTTTGTTTGTTTGTTTGTTTGTTTGTTTGTTTTTAACCTTTTGAATATCCTGGAGAGAGTTTACTCCAACAGGGACACTTGTTTTTGCCTTAGAGACATTTGTTGCCATCATGTTGTGGTTTAACCCCAGCCTTCAACCAAGCACCGCACAGCCGCTCGCTCACTCCCTGCCTGTGGGATGGGGGAGAGAATCGGAAGAGTAAAAGGGAGAAAACTCATGGGTTGAGATAAAGACATTTTAATAGGCAAAGCAAAAGCCGCGCATGCAAGCAAAGCAAAACAAAGAATTCATTCACCACTTCCCATTGGCAGGCAGGTGTTCAGCCATCTCCAGGAAAGCAGGGCTCCATCACATGTAATGATTACTTGGGAAGACAAACGCCATCACTCTGAACGTCCCCCCTTCCTTCCTCTTCCCCCAGCTTTATATGCTGAGCATGACGCCACATGGTGTGGGATATCCCTTTGGTCAGTTGGGGTCAGCTGTCCCGGCTGTGTCCCCTCCCAACTCCTTGTGCACCCCCAGCCTCCTCGCTGGTGGGGTGGTGTGAGAGGCAGAAAAGGCCTTGACTCTGTGTCAGCACTGCTCAGCAGTAACGAAAACATCCCTGTGTTATCAACACTGTTTCCAGCACAAATCCAAAACACAGCCCCACACTAGCTGCTGTGAAGAAAATTAACTCTATCCCAGCCAAAACCAGCACACATCATGATGTTATATTGATTACAGTGGATTGTCCTTCAACAATATGACCCTGCTTATAATGTAGACTTGGCAGTCAGGAATTTAAAAGGACTAGAAGAAAGCTCGCATCATCAAAACCAACCAACCTCAAAACAAACAATCAAAAATCCAGAAAAGTAAACATTTTCAATGTATATAATTTTGTAGTTGCTTAAACAATATGTTTACATTTCTATTATTAAAAACTAAATCATTTTCATAAAGTCAATGGCTTATCATTGCTGACATTACCTCTGCATTATGATTCTTTTTGTAAAGACAAGTGTGCATACTTAGTTCAGCAAAAGATGGCTTTTTGTTTGGAAAAATGATTGTATTCAGAAGGCTATTCTCTGCTTGTGAACATTGCCCAAACTCATCTACTTTGGGTATGTGTATGCTGTAGGTAATTTACAAACAATTGTAATGATGTGTTACAAAGTGATGTAAAGAGAAGCACCCTGTTACATTTTGAGTCTTTACTGAGACTTGACTAACTCATCATTTAGATGAAATATATGAACATTTGGATTCAGTCTCCGTAGACAGGCTATTGACCTGCAGTCATCTTATCCACTAAAACTGCCTCCAAGGAAAACAAGGAGCAGAATGCAGCTTGCTTGGATGATCTTGCCTCTTGGGAAAGCTAAAAACTTGCCGTCTTAATTTCTGCAGTTCTGTCCTTATATTCTTTGGAAATGGCATGGGGAGTTCATGTTACTACTAAGGGCAGTATAAACCCATCATTGGCTGGGATCCTGGCTCCATGGACGTGAACATGAGACTTGACAGAAACTGTAGAGAGGAATTTCATGGGCTGTGGCTACATCTGAACCGTGGCTGTAGACAGCCTCTTAAAATAAAGCTGGACTCGCCAGTGGTGCCATAGTCTTTACCTCTTCCACTCAATTAGTTAACAATATTTCACAGAAGCCCGTGGCTAAAAGGCAGGATGAACCACAAAGGCTTTTGTAAGCTGCAAACTGTTAATAAATATTAGGTGATGAGAGTTGTCTGTGAAACTGAAAGGGAGCAATATATTTGCAAATGAAATGTTTTTTCCAGTGCATAACTGATCTGTGGACCCTGCTGTAACAAGGTAACAGATGAAGACTGTAACAGGTTTCAGAAAGGATTTAGGCATGAGTACAGGGCAGTGAGAACATGCACAATTAAAACCAGTAACATTACTAGAAGTTAAGAGAAACTTCCTGTTTCAGAAGGCCCTTCCACTGCTGCCCGCTCTTGGGCTTTTTGCAGCTTCCTCTGGGGTGGCTGGTACCAACCAGTACCAGACGGGGCTCCTGGGCTAGCCAGAGCACTACTTTTTCTGACATTACCATTCCTTTGTTCCCATTTCATGAATGGGCTCCTTCCCATAATACACCTCAGAAATACAAATCTATTACTGTATAGTGTGGCTATCACCATATGAAAATGTCCGTCACTGAGGCAGACCAGACAATTTGAACTGCGACATACTTTCTCAGGCATTTTTATTGCAACAGTTGAATTTTCACCTTACTTGTGAGGCTGAGGAGCCCTTCAGCAGCTTCTTCCTGTCCCACATAGCCAGTACATTTGGCAGATACGCTCTCCTCTCTCTGGTTAGAAGCCCTTCTTGCTCATATCTTAGTGGAACGTCCCCTATTTTTGTGCAGTTACAATTACGTTTCCAGCAGACCCAGGCAGGGTGATAGTAACTCAGCTTAGAACAAAACTTTTGATTATTTTCTGCTAAGCTGTTGCTCATGACAGCAAAGATATTTTGTCCAGTGTGCTTAACAGTTTGTACATTTATGCTCTGTACATTTCTTTCTAGTTGCTGTGCTGTGTTCTGAACATTATGGAAGTTGGCTTCACATAAAATGTAGCCAAAGTTTTTTAACTTAAGTGTCTAAATGACGTCATGGATATAAGTAATCTGTTTATAATGAGAACAACTTTGAAAGCAATCCACTTACTGTTTCATGATTTCAGTGGACTATTCAGACTTTCTGGATATGCTCTGAGTCATGAAATGCCCTGTTGAGTGCATTTGCCCTACTGGAATACAGGGATGCTTGCTATTAAGAATATCAGTGTAGCATGGGCGATATGGTTGTCGATATCCACGTAGTACACAGGGGCCTGTGAGTAGCAAGGACAAATGCCAGTGGTAAATCAAAGCTTGTGTGAGTACTTGTTCTTGCAAAAGAACGAGTGTAAAATGTTGCCTTGGTGTGGATGTTAATGCTTTCACAAGAGAGTGTGAGCAGGGATAGATGCAGACTGATTTAAATGGAGGCCATGCAACCCTGTGACTGCAGTTGCATCAGGTTATATGGGCTCATGTACCACCCTAACCAATGCTCAGGGGGAGCACAAAAGTCTTCTCTCCTTTCCTTGCTCCCACAGATGCTACAACATCCATGCTCTGAGAATGAAGCAATTAGGAATTCAGTTCAGCTGAATCCCATTTTAAACTTCAGTTGGGAATCAACTCCCAACTATCCCTGGTACTGGATTGTTACTTAGATTGTGAACTCACATATCTTCTTTCAGTTTCTGCTTATACTTCACCTGCTGCTTAGTGTGATGCATTATATAAATGGCTTTTTTGTTAATTGCTCTGAGACATTTTCCCAACATGTGTCCCAGGCCCCATTCTTCATTCATCTTTCCCATGGAATGAACAAGCTAGGAGAACTGTATTCATTTCCTCCCTTAAGCTGCCTAGCATGTGTTTTAAGCTGTTCAAACAACTGAGCACAGAATTTTCACATCAGATTCTTTGAGACTGAAAGAGAGGGGAGAAACAGCTAAACTTCAGCCTTCTGCTACTCTTCCCCTTCCATGGTAACTGCTATAAGGAAAATGGAACAATGAAGTCACTTTTAAGTCATTACCCTTTTTATCTCTTTAGGGGAGCATTAATTTTTTATTTTCATTTTCTGCATTTTTTCTATCCCAGATTCAAGGATTTTGTATAGTTCGATAAGGTGGAGCTCTTTGCCTTAAAATATGTGGATGTGAGTCCATTTTTACTGTTTGCTTTGTGCTAGTACCAGTACATTAGCCTTTGTGGATTTTGTTAATCCAGATTTACTTGTGTGAGAATTGATTCTGACCCAGAATGTGCCTCATACAGTGCATTTTAAGGGATGGGAATGTGTTTTCATGAATTCTAGCTGAAGCTGAAATAGATGTTGAAGCTATAAAGACAATATGTGAATCCTCTAATAAAGCCCATAATTACATTGACTAGAATTCAGTGAAATCACTGAACAATATTCAGCAGGAATCTAACATTTGGCAACTTTCTGGGTGGCATAAATCAGTATAATTAGCAGATGTTTTCAGCATATTTTCTTCTTTGTATTTTGTATTTGTATTATGGAATTGATCTGACAACTCACAGACACAGGATTTTGCTGAATTGTTCAAAATTATAGCTGTAATGGTCTTTCCCCAATTCACACATTATTCTGACCAGATGACTTCCCTGTTTCCTCTTGTGTTCAAGGCCTGTGGACTTTGCTGAAGGTCAAAACAAAGGAAAAGAGCAGTCCAATGCAATTTGAGGAGTTATATTAGAATAGGTTATAAAATAGGGGGTGGATAGGGCAATAGTGCTCCGAAGCATTGGAAAAGAGTTTAAGAGCATGGCAGGGTTTTTCTGTTGACACATAGCTGTTGGGAGTGTATGCTTTGCTGAAGAACACTGACTTGTTCATTCCTGGGCTCATTAAAGTGAAAAAAATGAGAAATCCACTTCCTTATATAGCTCTGTTTAACAAGCATGTAAAGAGGATAAGGATCATTTGATCATAGTCTGTAAGCATCTACCATTGGGAAAGGAGTTTTGGGGAGAAGCTCTATAAGACAAGCAAGACAAAATATGAGATCCAAGTCATATAATTTCAAAGTCATCAGAAAGTTTAGATTTTTAATAGTCAAGGTAACTGACCATTGCAACAGGTTAACAACACTTGTGGTGGGTTCCCTCTCACTAGAAAGCATTCATTAGTTGTAGAGGTTATTCTAAAAGTTATGTGCTAATTTTGGTAAAGGAAGTCTCAAAAGATGACCACTGAGTCCATGGCACACAGTGCTGACAGCACAAGTAACACTATTTGAAATGCAAACAGCTGTGGATGCACAGACACTGCAGATTAAGAAGTGCCCCTATCCCAGTTCTGGCACTGATTCCTCTGGAAAAAAGAGCACGTTCCTCATGAAATGAGTCTTACATATTCCTATAAGGAGTATTTGCTTTTCTAGCAAGTCATACTGTACATAGACACTGGCAGTAATTTTTATTACATGTTCTCTGCTCTGGTTGGAGAATCCTTTCTATTTTGCATGGACATACGTTTGGTGAAAAATATAATTAAGAAAGTAACTTTTGTCTGATACCTAAAGAAAACTGAAGGAAAAGTATTGTTATACTGACATTTTATTACAGTATTTATCTAACATCATGGAAGTGCAAGGAAATATAGCTTTTGTTTCAGTTTTTCATAGCTTTTACACAAATATGTTGATTTCCCAGAACTGACTAATCAATTAAATTAAGTTTTCTGATCTCACTCATTTTTAATAGCTCTATTATTCACTGTATCAAAAAATCAAGAGGATGATAAGATAATAATTTTCTCTTGAAACTATGCAAGTTTCTGAATTAATTTAAAAGATACTGAATCAAGACACACATTAGTATGGTTGAGGGGGCTAAAGCTGAATCTTTATTATTCGAGCTTACCCAGTTCAGTGGGACAAATGAATTACAACTATAACTAGAACCAAAAGGACCAACAACTCGCGCATAAGCAATTGGTTTCTCTGAACCTAAACACTGCACATACCTTCCTACACCAAAATCAAGATTCTAGCTAGATTAATAAATGATATAAGTAAATAAAGAGGTCATATAGCTGAACAATTGATTACATTAAGGAAATGCAAACATTTTCATTAGGATAATTTTTTTAGCTATGTGAAAGTTAATAAAATATTACTGAAACAATGCTCACAATGACACTTCCTTTTTTCTATAGAAATCTGTATATGCTTTAATCAGTTTTTAAATACTTTGCATGTATTTTACATGGTATTTGAATTACCTCACTACAGAAAAGTTTAAGTATAGTATGTTGTAATAATAATGTCCTTTGAGACCAGATATTTTTTCATTTCACCTTGTTAAAGCAAAACTTTGATATGTTTTCTCATAGTTTATCAGAATACGGAATATGTTATACATTGAACAAGGATGGTTATCTTTTAGGCTCTACGTGCATGATGATATAATCTTTATTTAATAATGAGAAAGGTTGGCTTTTCTGCTATCGTGCAGTTCCTACAAACTTAGGCCAATGATTACTAGAGATTTTAATTGCAATGTTACAGGCAGCTGGAGATTGTTATTATCTCCTGAATCTGTAGCAATTATGTAGGATGCCACAGCAGTGGTAATTTAAGAAGAATTCTTGTCATTATCTGCCTGGCTTGGTCAAAAAAAAGTGATGAGAGTGGTAGTGTTTCATACTGAGAAAATGCCTGTGACTGGGTTGAGTGGACAGACGCCGTCTCAGGTTTAACCACTATAGCATGCTGATACTCTTCTTGCCTTGTCTTCTGTACCTGTTGAGATTGCTTGCATATTTCAATACACCCTAAGCCTGGCCAAATCTGTGTGTCTATGTTTATGAAGTTCTTCCCAGATTTCCCTTTTCTGTGATGAAATGCTGATAAGGTACTTCAGAATCAGCATCACTCTGCTCCTCACTGCTACGGGTAAGCTGGTACCTGTCCCTGGAGGTTTGGAAGATTCTTTCACATTGGTTAGATTGACTGAAGTGAACACTGTTTGTCTATATTTGTTTAGATTGGAAAATGTGGTCAAATTTGTGTAAAGTACTAACACCAACAGAGGGAGGGTTTTTTTTTTGTTCAGTATTTTGCTCTATCTACTATTGGTAGCTTGATTGGTTGCTACTAATTGGTAGCTATTTCTGCCTGAACAGTGATTCAGGACAACAAAGGCAACTGCCGCAGAGAGGGAGTCTCTGACACTTGCTCATATGTGGCTGTGCAATTGCTCAGATTTTGACTCCAGTTTCCTACCACCTCTGAACATTATCAACCATACCTGAAAAAAGCCCAGCTCCTATTTTAATGCCACCTTTTATTCTGTTGTCACTTTTTTTATTTCTGTTTCTGTAACACATACATCTTAAATCACAGGTCAAAAGATTCTCTAAAGTATTTAGGTGGTTAAAAAGACAAATGCTTAGTGGAATTTTCAAAATCACTGAAGTTAACTGCTTAAATTCCATAGATTGAAATGGAAGTCAGGATCGCAACTTCCTTAGGTACTTAGGAAAATCCTACCCAGCACAACTTGACACATTTGAAAGTCTGGCCTTCAGGGCTTGTGTTTTCTGGAGACCCAGAAACAAAAAAATATTAGTCAATTTGCAACACTTTGCCTGTAAACAAACTTAATGAGTCCTACTTTTATATCATCCTAATATTAATCCACACACCATCACCCTCACTTCATTTCTTCCCTGCAAATTGCCTGCAAGTAGGTTACTCCAGCTCATGCCCCAGGAGCAACAAGTCTGAGATCTACCAGAGAGAAGTGTGTTTGAGAGTTAAGGCGGCCTTGCAGAGAAAGAAGTGCCCTCTCAGTATGTCTCTGTCTAAACAAGGATGTTTTTTCCTTAATCTGTCAATATGTGAACTTGGAATAACAAGCTTTTAAGTATCCAGCACTGCCAAAGGTTTAGAGCTTTGTCATTTTAGGCCAATAGTTTAAGTTTAATTGCATATATTCTTCCATCCTTCCTACCTGTGAAATTGGGGAAATGAGATAAATCAAAGGAGATTTCATTCAACCCAAACATCTTATTCTTAGTGTTTTCTTTCTCAAATGAACCAAAAAGAAGCTCAAATGGCCATACCCCAATTTTTCAGCTTGTTCATAATCCTTTTATAAAATTTTATTACTCTGAAGGGAATTAAACAATTACCAGTTTACAAAATCATTACTTTTTATTTTGTTATTTCATTTCTTGTGCATCGTCTCTTGCAAGCAAATTAGACAGATCTTTAGCTGGCAGCTGGCAAGATGACATAGGGATAGCGAGAGTATAATGAGAAAGGAGCTGCTGATTCAACTAGGTGGGGAAAGCTAGGATTGCACCATAAAACACATGATACCTCATAACACCATCTCATTTAAAGAGTAGTGTATGAGTTTAAAGCTATAACATTCTGGTATACTACTCAAAAAAACCCCCACCATCAACAATAAAAAAACCATACTCCAAAAGACATCTTCCAAAATTCTGGGAAAACTCTTAACAGTGTGAACTGTTGTGATCCAAACTACAGACAGAGAAATTCCTCTACAGATTAAAACTGTTGTTTATAAATGTTGTGATCTGTAGTCTTAAAAGAGGGCATATAAAGTAGAACATCCCAGAATACTCTTGGGAATCGCCAACTGTGAACTGAAAAAGTTGCCTCTTAGCCAGTGCTGAAAAGAGGATGCACTTTGTCTTGGGATGACTCAGGATAAACGTTACATCTTTTCTCATTCTCCACCTAAAAGTCCTTTTCATGTCCTATGGCTCATTTACACGTTTGTGCACGCCTTTCAGAGCCAGCGTGTAGCCCTTGCCCTGACACAAACTGCAGCGTTTATGTCTCTCCACATTCAGAACCTTCTTGAGAGTAACCTTGTCCCAAATGAGTCTCTAGCCTGGAAGACTGTCCACGAAACGGGCAGTGGAGAGCTGGACTTGAGCTAAAGGAGAGGAGCGTATAAGCCACGTTTTCATAAGATTCATGCACTGTCCACACTTCTTACTGTCATCTGGAAACCCTGATCTAGCCAATTAGAGGATGGAGGTGAATTGTTAGCAAATTATCAGAGAGAAAGCTCTAGAGAAAATTCCCCGAGAGGAGATAATATCAGAAAGTTTAAAGCTCTCCTCTCTCTCATTAAGTACCTTTTACCTGAGCTTAGCTGAGAACATCAATAGAGTGCTTATGAGGAACACTGGCACGATCATATATTACTTACACAGGGTGTATCTGTTTCCTGTCATATTTGTAGCTCATAAATACTTAACTCTATTGGTATACCCCGCAGAATATAGCTAGGGATTAATACAAGGACTGTACAACTGCCATGGTGCCCAGTGGAATCTATAACAGCTATGTTAAGGAATGTGTATACCTCGTTGTCTTCATATAAATGACAAATGCTTCCTGCTTTTTTTTCCCCACCTCTACTGTGCTTTAGCTGTGTCAATATTGAAATGTTTGCTCTGCATAGAGATTATTATTCCAGTTTGGAATTTTTATGAGACCTGGGCCCAGGCCTGACCTTTCTTACATGAATTCTGGCACTACCTTGCCACGAACGCTTCCTAATTGTTGATTACAGCTTATCATTACAAGAAGACACTTATAACCAGGGAATTGAACCGGTATGTTTGAATCTGTTCTGGGTCAGATCCAGCTGTGATTGAAGCTGTTTTAGTTGAGCTCTGATTCTAAGCCACTAACAGTTTATTGTTCCGTTCACAGACTCTCAGTACAGGCCTTCAACAAGGGGAAGTGTTAACTGCTATCTCCTCCCCCTCCATGAGCATCATTTGTAGTCCTGGACCTGTACAGGATTTTTTTTAATACCTTAAATTTAGTATAGGGGACCATGCTGCTGGTGAGAAAAAAGTGATGCCAGGAACACAAGTGGGGCCAGCACTAGCCAGAGGAGTGGGAATGATAGAAGGGTCAGCTCTTTGGCAAGTAAAGTCTCCTTTCTCTCCCTTGTAAAAACCCAAACCTATTACCTGCACACATGTATATCTCCCTGCCACTAGATATAGTAGTGGCATTGCTGGAGGAAATTAAGGCTAGTGAACAACAGTGTTTTCCTCCACAAGAAACAGGAGTCACGAGAAGCAGTTTACCTGGACCTCACCTTAGCAGGTAGTCCCTGAAGGTAGCTGGTTCCAGGGAAGAAAGTTTGTGACCATCTGCTGGTGCATAGTATGGCAAGGGAGGGGGGAAGGACAGACGCAGGGCAGGGTGGTGGTTTTCAAAGGACTCTTAAAGGCAAGCTGTGCTCTCGTTGCACAGAACCTACCAGGGGACATCGCCTTTCAGCTGAACTGGTGTCCTGAGCTGGAAAGGTCTTTGGTTTACTTCAGTTCCAGTTTGGGATCTGGGATCAGCAAAATTTTCAAAATAACAGCTTAAGTTTAGTTCCAGCTTTGGGAAACATTTTGATCCAGTTCATGGTTCAGGTTTAGTTTGACTTTTTCTCGTAATGGAAGAATGAGAAAAACTACTTTCTTATTCAACCACTGACATTGATTTTAAACAAGAAACTGCAAAAATGTCAGATGTGCTCTATTCTAAGTTTTTGTTTATAGTTAACAAAGTCAACATCATGGATGATTTAATCATAGTGGAAGCCCCTGACTTTGGCCTCAATGCTCTGAGAGGGCATTCATGTGGTTCTTGGTACAAAAGCAAAGGCTTTGTGTCTTTTAGTTACTCTCTTGCCTCAGCCAAATTTCTGCTGGAGCAGCTTTGTTGTGAGACATTCAGTTATCATAGAATCATTAAGGTTGGAAAAGACCTCTAAGATCATCGAGTCCAACCGTCAACCCAACACCACCATGCCCACTAAACCATGTCCCTAAGCGCCTCATCTACACGTCTTTTAAATACCTCCAGGGATGGGGACACAACCACTTCCCTGGGCAGCCTGTTCCAATGTTTAACCACTCTTTCAGTAAAGAAGTTTTTCCTCATGTCCAATCTAAACCTCCCCTGGCGCAACTTGAGGCCATTTCCTCTCGTCCTATCGCTGGTTACTTGGGAGAAGAGACCGACCCGCACCTCACTACAACCTCCTTTCAGGTAGTTGTAGAGAGCGATGAGGTCTCCCCTCAGCCTCCTTTTCTCCAGGCTAAACAGTTCCAGTTCCCTCAGCCGCTCCTCATAAGACTTGTTCTCCAGACCCCTCACCAGCCTCGTTGCCCTTCTCTGGACACGCTCCAGCACCTCAACGTCCTTCTTGTAGTGAGGGGCCCAAAACTGAACACAGTATTTGAGACACAGCGTTACCAGTGCTGAGTACAGGGGCACGATCACTTCCCTACTCCTGCTGGCCACACTATTTCTGATACAGGCCAGGATGCAGTTACATACAAGAGTCCAGGTGTGGTGTGCTGCTCTCCCTACATGCAGATCCTGTTTGAAAGTCAAGTGCCTCTGTGTGCATCCTTGTGGTGTGCAAGGCCTGGCCTATGCTTATGTTGTTTCAGCATGTCTTACTGAGTAACTTTTGTCTCACTGCTAGTGGTGCTCGTTCTCACCTGAGATCATGTAAACATTGTCCTAACCCTGGGACTAATACAATCAATTTCTGGTTCTGCTTTGGTTTTGATGTTTAAACAAATGGCTGTAGAAGGGACTCTGGGAAATGCATGCTACTGACTCTGACTTCAATCCCTGGTAAGGTGGACTGTAAGTCCATCTCGGAGAGAAAGGTCACTGAGCACATGATGTCAAACATGATCTGTTGGGAGTTATGATGGCTTCTGCAGAGGGAAAAGCTGCCGCACTGACCTGCTCCACCAGCATGTAGCAGGTAGCAAAGAAGAGCCAGTAGAGATACTAAACTCAACTTTCAAAAAGCCTTTGGCAGTTTTCCTCGCCAATCACATCTGCACTGATTCCAGAAAAGAGTTCTTTTACAGATTGAAATCTGGTAGAAGGATAGTAATCAAAGGGTAAGGTATAATCAGGACTTTTCAAGATGGGGAAGAGTTGGTGGTGTCATCTCCCAGGGATTGGTGCTGGGATACATTCTGTTCAACATTGTCATTAGTGACCTGGAAAAGGGAGTGAACAGGTAAATCTCCAAGTTTGGCATTACTGTATTCTCTTGGGTTGCCAAATGTTGTGCCAATGGTGGGGAAGTCCAGAATGACATCAGAAAATTGAATAAATGGTTGAAAAGCTGGCAAAAGGGCTTCCATGTAGATAAATGTAAATGTAGAAAAATAATCTCAACTGCCTATGCAAAGCTGAGCTCAGAACTGACAGGTACAACACAGGAGAGAGACTTTAGAGTCATCATTGACAGTTCTCTGAACTCATCAGCTCCATGAATTGTGACAGTCAAAATAGCTAGCAAAATGTTGGGCATCAGCAGGAATGTTGGTACAAGACAGAGTGTATAATTTTATCATTGTATAAAACTTCAGTGTGCCCACATCTCAGTGTATAATTCTGGTCTCCACATCTCAAAAAGGACATAGTCAACTCAGAGAACTGTCTTATAAGGAGAGACTAGCAAGTCTTTGGTTTGGAGAGGAGCAGGGGCGGGGTGGGGGTGGGGAATGATCAAGGTGGGAGGGAAATGATCAAAATTTGGAAAACCACGAAGGCAGTGGATGAGCTGAACTGCTCTTCACCAAATCTCACAATGCTAGAACTAGAGGCACAGATCAAAAGACAGAAAGATCATTTTACAATAGGTTAAAGGAGGTACTTCCTTGTAAGACAAGTAATGAACTTCTGGAACTTGCTGCCATATGCGAATGTGGATGATAGTTAGACTGCTGCTATCTTCTTACTGAAGTCAGAGATGACATACTATCTTTCCTATTAGTTCTGTTGGAGTGTGGTATTTATGCCATGAGAGCAGAGAGACTGGCAGAAATAAGATTTTTTATTTATTTATTTATTTATTTATTATTTTCTATAAGGACATGATGTTCAGCTGTTAAACACAGTTTTCTCTATAGGGATATACACACACACATATATATAGTTCACTCTAGTGAACTATATATATAGTTCACACTAGTTCTTCTGTTAGGGAAGTCCCCTGCTCTCCCACATAAATATACCAACTCTATAACTGCCTCCTCTTCACAGTCTCTACAAACCAAACACAGGCCATCTTCTGGCTAATGAAATCTTAGGATTTGTGGCTGCCAGCAGCAGAAAGCTTATTGACATTTCACCAGTTTTTTGTTATATATGGCATCGGGGGTTTAAGCTCTGGTTTTGCTCCCTCATGGAGTGCTTCTGGAGACTCGATCATGGAATGGTTTGATAGCGTCAGCAGTCTGGCAAATCTGCACCTTCTCCACTTGGACCTACATCTAATAATTTCTCTCTGGGAGGATATTTCCAAGTACATTGTGGGGAAAAAATGATCAAATATTGTCTATTTTGGTTGCTTCCATGGGAGCAGTAAGAAAGCAAGGAATGACGCACATCATCTTCCCTGGTAGAATTTTAAACTATATCTCAAGGTCTGGAATGGGCAGGGGAGAGCGAGCTGTGAGCTGTTACTGTGAACAGGACAAGTGTCCTTCATGGCTGATCAGCCATCAGCTGGAAGGTTTTGAATCACTTATTAGCAATTGTTACTAGTAATGCTGCTTCCAAGGAAGGCAGGATGCTTACCACCTGTGCTCATGGTGGCATCATTAATTGGTACACAAGTAACTGTGTCTCACGTTTGCTTATGCAGTCTTTTTCACCTTTTACCACAGAGCTTTGTGGTATTGGCATGCTCTTTAACCCCAACAGCTTCTGATCACAATAGTAACTCCTTCCACTTTTTGTCCCTTCTGTGCTGAGCTAAGAGATGTCCTGGTGGTGCTCACCTGCCCAAAATAGTCCTACATGCTGTCACTTCCAAGTCGGGTTCCTGCATTGTACTCTGTACAAAAGCGTGTGGTCTGCCAGCGTGGTAGCACGGGCCAGTTTGAACGCGTTCCACTTGCACAGCTCTGGCTTCATATCTGGGTCTGGATGTGATTCAAGCTGTTGGATTTAATTAGAAAGTTGTGTCTATTTTGGGGCCTACTTAATCGACTTAGCAATAGCCCTTGTACCCAGACCCTGTCCTACTGTCAGCATAGGTGCCTCCTGATAAATCTCAAAGTGCATTTTTGGTCACTGGAGAGCAGTTAAAATTAATATTTGATAGGTTTCGTTGTGTCATGCCACTGGCTGCTGCTGCTATAGGTAGATTAAGAAGAAAGTAAGTAAAACAAGGTGTAGCAAGTCACCTAGCATTAGCTGGGACTTCATGCCATATAGGGAGGAGTTCTACTACAGAAACTTATGTCAAATACATCTTTTCAAGTGCAGTTTATGCAGTTTTTATTGCAGAATGTGTAAGAAATGGTCACTGCAAGCATTTCATTTAGTATGTATCTCTCTGAAAGCAGAAATGCTTTGGAGTGAAAGGGACAGTTGCAGTAAGTTTTTCCAAGTGATGCAGTTGGCTGGGAACCAGGAGACAGCACCGTCCCTTGCTGCTCGACTGCCCTGCGGTGTCAGCTGGACCATGTGGCTTCACTTCTCTGACTGTAGTTTCTCCATCTGTAAAATGAGAGCACTGCAGAGCAATTAAAATCTGTGGGTGAAGGGACTCACATAGGAGTTGTATGTTTTATGCTACAGTTAAGGTAATACACGTAATTGTACTGTAGGACAACCTGTACATCTAGAAATGATCTCTCTGTCATTCACACCTACTTCACCTCTCAAAAAGGTATCAAATACTCTATTAACATCATTTTTAATGATCATCTACACAGGCAAAGATCTGTGTCGCATAATTCTTTTTGTCAGAATATAGGTCACCTAGCCAATGAAATTGCTAAGACTATGCAAAAAAGAGCAGTTTTATCCTTTTATCCTCTCAGCGTTGGGGTTTTTTTTCTTAAAAAAACCAGCTGGTCTGTAATCATATTTGGGAAGATCTCAATGCCGGTAATTCTATCCAATAGCCAGAAGCTGGTCTACAGAAAGATATTGCTTTTTGCATACCTCTTGCACATAACACCACTCAGTCTGCCTTAATCATCTCCTCCAGCTAAAAGATTTAAAGACAGTCTCCTGTCTTAAGAAAGCAGATATGTCAGAATGTCCCAACTTTCTTGTCAGCCTTGGTGGTGGGTTAGGAGGTCTGAGTTCCAGCTGATACTACAGACACCTCTGTGTTACTGCTTTATGTCAAAAAAAGGAAAAGAATTGCGGCTTTTGATACCTGTTGTCCTTGATGCTAGTGCTGGGCACAGTGGCCTGTCATGAACAACCTGAAAGAAAGATTTCATATTTATTTTCTTCAACATTCTATTTGTGAGGGTAGGTTTCTTGAATGTTAAAGAAAATTAGATCATGGCTCAAGATTTCTTTTTTAATGTTTATTTTTACCTTAGCACCTGTGGGACACAGTGCAAGCTATTTGTGGAAGAGAAATCACAATTCCCAGCCAGCTCTCCAATACTTTGTATCAAGCCTTCCTATTTGTCAGTGATGGCGAAAAGTTTAATGATAAATCTTGTTATAGTAGTTTGCAAAAGTGGCTGTCCTCGAGAAAACTTGTCCTGCATTTTTCAAGTTTTTCAGCTTTATTCTGACAAGTATAAGCATTTTATTTACAGCACTCTCCTAATATATAGCACAATAGTTGCTTTAAGAGTTTTGGGGCTTGTGCGTTAGTCTGCTTAATACAAAGTTCTGGAGGCAGGTTATAATAAGTTGTGATGTGTTAGCAGTTATGGGCCATATTGAATTTCTTTTGTACTAGTGGGTAAAATCTGAATTCCTGTAGCCAAAGAAACACAAAATTTGTTCTCAGTAATTCTGCTACAGAGACAACCTACCAGATAGGTAATAGAGAATGAAAGGACGTTTTATGATTTTGTTCCATGTTAAATTACTTGCAAAAATATATTAAGTTCAGTTACATGACAGGAAAAATGGTTCCTACTAATTTCAGTGTGACTCTCACTGATCTGTACTGGAGAGGCTGCCTAGACAGACAGACAGCTATGTGCAAGGCTTTCCACAGGTTCCTTGTCCTGCAGGTGTTAATCTATTGACAGTTCCTATGTGGTGGGAGTTTCTGAATGAGGACTTGCAAACCCTCGCTTTGATTTTCAGAGAAAACAAACACATAAAAATCAGATCAGATTTCATCTTTCTTGGGTGAATATATAGTACCAAGTAGCTTCAAAATTTATGCTTGCTGTTTTTCACATCCCTTTTGTGTCCAAATATCTTGGTCTAACCACACCACATCTAAATCAAGACTGAGAAAAAAGGGGTAATGGAAGGGATGTGACAGATGAGCTCCTCCCGAGAGCCTAATATTGATCTGCACTGATCAGGTTGCTCCACACAATGTAAAGCAGAGGAAAGGGTCCTCTGTCTTGCACCAGGAGCCCATAGACTTCAGGAGTACTTTGTCCATTCAGAGATAGCCTCTGCCCTGGGGGCAAAGCTGGCTGCCTTTGGTGAAGTCTCTTGTATGGAAGTAGAGAGAAGAAAAGATGACGAAACTGATGCTACAACTCCGTTGTGCACACAAGGTGACAAAAAGAGAAGAGCAGCACCAGGAATCCAACCTCTGATGTGCACAGGAAAATAACATATTTTTTAGAAAATGTTCATGGTATCCATTGTCAAGACTTCCTTCCAGGAAAGGAAAACAAAATTATAAAATGGAATCATTTTATGAAGTGAAACCCCAGAGGATATACTTTGGAATAGATCCTTTCAAGTAAAGGGGTCTGTGCCAACCAAAGATGCTGCCCCACACTGAAACTGTATCTAGGCAGCTGGTGCAATACACAGGTCATTCACAGTGCCTTCTTTCCTAGCAGAGTTGCATTCTGATGGACTACTAGTGAAAGCAATTTCCAGTTCTGTGCAATCTCTTTTTGAGAATGCTCTGTCCTCAGAAATAGTGGAAGGTTTATGGAAATTACAGTGGATGCAACCAAATAGTTAGTGCATGCACAATAAAGCAGTGATTGCAGGTACCAAGGAAAATTAGGCTCTCTATAACTCATGTCACTCTTTGCAAGAGTAGATAATTCCAACTGTTGTCCTTGACCAAATCTGTGCTGCTGAGCATTTGTCCAGCTGGCTGCTGCCTTAAACCCCAGTGCTGGCTCCATTCCAACGGGGAAGTGATTTCCATAAGCATATCATTTATAAAGTGCTTTGGAATCGTTCAGGATGAAAGATGCTATGTAAATGTCATGCACTGTATTACATTCAAGACATTAATATCATTTTTTTCTGTTACTTCACCTATCAGATAAACTGAGGACAGAGAGCATGTTAGGCATTTTTGGGCCAAGGCAGTTTTAAAAAAAAGTGTATGTATTGTTCACAGAGCTAAGCTCTCCTTGATTCTGCTGATCAGGTGCTAAAGCAGCAAGTGCTTCCCCTTCCATTCACACATCAGATCAAGATTTGTACTTTGGCATCATGTACAAGGCGAGACAGCAGCTAACTCCATCCCCCTGGAATCTGTAGTTAGGGGGAGATTTAGTCCCCTCAGCCGCTCATCTGGCTGATACAAATGCTGCCATCAGCTGCAAGTCTTTGCAGGAGGCACAACCCTGTGTTAAGGAAGCAGCCATGTGTTCTTTGCAGCATGTCCTATGCCCCCAGCAGCCTGTGTTGCTTGTTAGGACTCCTGAGGAGGCAGAAACCCTGAGCAGGAGCCCCTTGTCAGCACAGAGCTTGTCCTTCGGGAAACTTGGCCCTTGAGTTGCAGGTAATCTTAAACCTCCCCAAGGTGAAGAATGAAGGATTCTAGGTGAAGAAAATCTGTGCAGGTATACAACTTTATTTATACTTATGCAGACTTCACTGGATTTCTTATCAGATCTTACAGCATTTTTTAATATTTTAGCTGTCTGTAGGATACTCTGAGAACCTCCTTTCTGGGATTTTTTGGCTCAAAAGGAGAAGTGTATAGACACACCAGAAAAATAAAACCATAGTCATGAAGTTATCCAAACAAGAGGAGTGGTTTCTCTGCTTTTTGTTGTTTGGGGTTTATTTTAACCTCAAGTAAAGGTTGCCTGGGATTTTAAGTTTGGGGTGGAAGTGTTGGTCAACTTTAATTCTCTGCAGTCTGCCTCCCTAGCTGTGGTATCGCTCTGCAGAACATCAAACATCGGAGGGCAATGGTGACCTGTGTTGTTTTAATCTCAGACTAAACGGTTCTTTTGTTTTGTTTTAAAAATGAGCCCTTAACTTCTGTAAGCTCCATTCTTCTCCACAGCTTTGCAGAAATAAAATACATCAAGAAGGAGGAGGCATAATATGACAAAAGTAGTGGTTTTATTGAAAGAGAGCTTTGTGGTATTTTGCTTTTGAAATGTGTTTAACACAGAGTTTAAGGATTGGCAATTTGTTTAAAGGAATGGGTAAAATATTTAAAACCACCACTTTATTTAAACTATTGTGCCTCCTTCAGTAAACATTCAGTACATGACTGAACCCTGTATGAACTTGTGCTTGTTGCTGGTCAAATAGATTCTGAGCATAAATGAAAAGGGGCTGCTGTTAAAAACAGGACAAAAAAGTTGCATGTGCATTTTTTTTTTATTTGCCCACACACAAGCTCTTACCCCCCAAAATACTGCGTTCACAGGATCTTTTATTAAAACACCGTTGTTTTTTTTTCCTAGGCCTCAAAGTACTAAACTGAAAGCAAGCTGTTAACAGAAATGAGTAATTATTGAAGCTCTAACAGGCAGCTTTCATTGAAGTTGATTACAGCAGCCATATAATCACTTTTACGGATGCTGTAATCACAGTAGCAGGGAATGCTTGACTTGGTTCTTATTGTTTTCACTCAGGGTGGAGGTAGGGGGCCTGCAAGAAACCCGTTTTACCACCTCGGTACAATTTCTGCTGTAAAGGAAATCTACACATCACTGAATGAAGCAGAGAATCATTTATTCTTTCTTTATTAGCATTTTCTCCTCCCTCACATGAGAGTCTGTTGGAGTCAGGAAATTGCTGTTATTCAATATGCAAGCCAGAGGTTGTAATGACCATTTGGGAGGGTATGACCAACAATTACAGCCCTTAATGAATAGGAGTAATCTAGTTGAGACTAAACACTAGTAGCAACTCTGGTGCTGTCTCTGGTTAAATTAAAAGAACAGCAATGCAAAGGAAGTTAACAAGAATTAATTAGTTAGATCGAACTGAAAACCTACTCATTAGTGATGTTATAGGCAAAGTAAAAGCCTATCTTCGGTGCAATTAGGTAGACAAATGAATTGTACAACTGACTGATTCACACCTGCTAACAGCTAAGGGCTATAGCTGATTTGTATGGGATCCACTTTTTACAGTTCATGCATACTTGCATAGTTTAATGGATCTTGCATTCCTGAATTAGCCTTCATTCCTTCACATTTCATTTGTGTATTTGATCCAAACATTAAAGTGTTGCTTATAGATTCTGATGTGATGCGGCTGTCTACAAGACGGCTTTTCGAAGGGTCCATAGAGTTGTAATGTCTGCTAAAACTGCACTGCCATACAGAAGGCGTTTCAGTTTGCAGATCTTTCTTGTTAATTTTTTTTAACTATTTAAGGATTCATGTACTTGACAAGCTCTCGATTGTGTTGAAAGTGGACAGATCTGCAGAGAAAGATCGTGTCATCAGTTAAAAAAAATAATCCCAGGATTCAGGATTTTGACACTTAGGTGACAAAAAGAATTGGGAAGAAAAGGAAAAAGGCAAAATCCTCAGATCTGTGGAGTAGCCATTAGGCACCTGCAGGTCCCTTTGTCATCAGAGGATTCTGTATTTGCAGAGCAGTCTTGGGGATTCATGAAATACAACCATGATCACAGTGATCAGAAGAGCACAAGGAGATTTTTGCCTCTCCTCATCCTGCATTTCCTTTTCCTGCTCATGACATTAGTCCTAGGCTTAGGCAATGCCTATGTGGGAACCGGGGTGCAGAACCAGACTGCAGCGTCTGGCATACCCTCTCCTGTTCCTGCTGCCAAGTGGGTTGGGATTCAGAGGACACAGTGGTTAATTTGTACACTGTGTTTTTCAGGGTGCAAACTGAGAAGCCATGCAGTGTACTCTGATCCCTCTTTCTGCTGGTATAATTCTTCATTCCAGGATCTTATCTTGGAATTTTCTACTTTGTTAATATTTCACAAGGACCCGCAGGTCTCTAATGCTCTGTAAGGCTGCCACAATTTCCAGTTCAACTCTATGTTAGGAAGAAACTCGTTTACTTCTTTGCCATGCACTCATGTTGTGGACTTAACTCTTTTGGCCCTGTTTTGACACAGATTTTCTGTCTAAAGTGCTTTTATTTGT
The DNA here is from genome assembly GCF_965638725.1 of Aptenodytes patagonicus. NCBI lineage: Eukaryota > Metazoa > Chordata > Aves > Sphenisciformes > Spheniscidae > Aptenodytes > Aptenodytes patagonicus. The sequence continues at coordinate 74,344,395 of NC_134953.1, read as the reverse complement.
GAGCAAGATTGCTCAAAAGCAAAGCAGACATGGTGGGAAATGCATCTGAACCTCAGTTTTTTTGAACAGAGCCTCTTCTTTTTAATATGTCACAGTTTATTTTATTTTATTTATTTTTTTTTTAACTGTCTATCTTAAGGAGAAAATTCCCATAAAGTGAGAGAGTTTGCACTGTAGAATAAATAGCCTCTCTGGCTTGGCCAGTTTCTGACTCTTGTTTTCATTTTAAAGGGGGAGGTTTGAATATAAAGTACTTGATTTAAAGATTTTTTATTAGATCTCAACAAATGACATCTCTTATTTACACACAAGAGACTGACTCCCTAAAAAGCTGCCTGGATATGTAAATCTACCAGTCAGATATACACATAAAATGGATTTTTTGGACTGAAAACCCAAGTAAATGTACCTATTACAACAGAAAGACCCCTCTGAGTCCTCTAAAAGCTTTTTTGGTGTATGATTCAATGTATGTTTATCGGGTTTTTTTAAACAAATGGAGCCAAATCCAGGTTTAGTTTAATTCTTTATATGTATATATATTTGTAACCCTAGCTTTCACCCAAAATTAGGGATAGATGCACTACCCGTGTGCTAATGGGAGCTGTATTGATAGAGGTCACTGTTGCTTTCCCATAGCTATTTCCATAGCAGGAGCAAAAGTTGCCTCCACTAGAAGGAGGCATCTGAAGATGTTTGCAGTGAAGTGAAATGTTTCCCTGTCTTTTGACTCCAGGTTCCAGCTCGCAGGGGGATGAGACTTGGCGTAAAGCTGGGTCTCTGGTAAAATCTCACCTTTCAGCAGCCTTTCCAAGCTCCAGCCTCCCCTGAAAGGGCCCAGGGCATTAAAGTCCTGAGGAGCTGCAGGAAGCTGAGGGCTTCCTTCAGTGCCTTCCCTCCCCGAATCTCGTGGGTGCAGCCAAGCCGAGCGAGGAGTTCGAGCAAAACTGTTCTAAAGTTGCATGAGAGCATTTGAACCCAGTATGTTTCTTATGTTGGGACAAGGCTATAGTCATTTGAAAGTGGCCAAATGGATTTTTATCAAGGTTTGTTTTTAATAAAGTTATTTCCTTGCTGACAGGCAGGTTTTAACCTTCTGGAAAGAGGGGTTTGTAATAGAAATGTTGACACAACCTCCCTCTAGGGGTGCAGTTGCATTGCTGCAATAATAGTGCGTGGGCAATACAGTAATAGGGCACTGACCCATAACTGACAAGAAGCAAGGCTCCAACTGCATTATAAAGGTCATTCTCTTATTTGTGAAAATGAAGTGTATTTTTTTTTGCTCTACTCCCTGAGTTTTCTGTTCTCTCCTCCCTTTCCCACCCCCACCCCACATCCAACCACTTTATATTTTTAATTCACTAGAGTGTTGAAATTTTTAAGGCTATTTTAAAAAAACTTAAGTACAGGGATTAACCCTGGCTCTTATACCAGCTAATCTGTGTTCAGCACAGGATACAAAAAAAAACAAGAAGGAAAGCCATTTTTGCAGTTTCTAGGGGACCACCAAAGTTCGTGAGGGTAGTCTCGAGGTTGCTCTAAACTACACCCATCTGCAGAGGTGCTAATGGGGCATGCTGTGAGCCAGATGCAAAGAGAAAATGGCTCTGAATCTCTTCTGTGTCCACCTGATCTCTATTGTCATCTCCAGTAGGATAGGGTAGGCCTGAAGCTATGAAAACTGTGAGCACAGGAACTAAAAACCATTTGAAAACTGTATGCACAATCCCTTCCAAGAAGAGTGACCTATGGGCTGCAGTCTGCCTGCATGGCACCATCAAGGTGCCTTCTAGTATCTGAGAACAGTAACCACAATAGTTGATGTCATGAGACTGATTAAAACTAACTGCCCTGCCTGTGAGGTAGAACATTAATTGAAAATGTGCAATTTGTACAATAGGCAGTAGTTAATTATCTGCTTCTTTGAACTGCTTGGTGTTTGGGATGGCTCTGCCTATGGGGACCAGAGACATGAAACAAAGACACAGGCGGTTTGAATGGGTAGTTGATACCATTTAAATGAGTAGGAGCTGTTTAAAAAAAAGGTCTGTTTAATTCTTAATGTAATTTTAGATCTAGTTGAGGTGCAATTGCCCTATGTAGGGGTTGTTGTCACTAGGTTACACAAGATGGCCACTTTAATTTATGCTAAGCATCAGTATTAAAACCTGTTACTTGCTCTGTAAACAAATTCTTATCAAGTGAGCTAAGGGAAAATCATTTTCACTTAGTCGCGTTATAGGCATTGAGTCAAAGATAAGCATTTCTGACTTAACCCAGTAGAGAGCAGTGGTGTGTATACACACCAGACGCATTATGATAACATTCTTTTAATACACAGAGCCTTGGTTACTTCATTTGGGGGGCTGAAGGTTTTTTATCCTCCTGTTTCAGTTCAAGTATAATACGTAGTTTGCAGGCACAAACGCATACACACCGATGCATACAAATTTAGTAAAATGCTTTATTTATTGGTATTCATAACCCAATTCTTCTCTGTTTTCATCTATCAATGATAACCACATGATTGCTGCCGAGTAAAATGTAAAATATCCGATAAACTTTGTCATCATTAGATTCCAAGGATAAAAGCACAAATATTTGACTTAAACATTTATTTACTTCCTAATTCTATGGTAATTTTTTATGTGTGTATCTCTAACTGTATCTGCCTACACAATGAGTAAAGTGTTCATCCATTGTTATCGTTGTTAAGATCAGCACACAGTTAATCAATCACAGAAAATTGTTTTATATCGTATGCAAAAGATTATTAATGCCTTATTGTGTAAAAGCTTACCTAAGCTGATGTTCTCAAAACTGAAACATTTAATCACATTTGTCATATTTTGGGTCTTTTTTGCTGAATATACAAGACTCTGTAACACTAATTAAAACAGTGTGCAGCAAAGAACACACTGGGAATATACTGATGAAGAAGACAGATGCACAGAGAGTGACTTCAGTGGAAATGATCTAAACAGTGATTTTTTGGTAAAGGAAGAAAGATCAGTCCAAAGCGGAACCTCTGTATCTAAGGTCCTCAAAATGTCTCAGTAGTTTGAAGTCTATGCTGGACCCAAAACTGAACAGGAACTACTAATATACATCCAAAATCTCCTGAGATTTTGGCCCATGGCAACGGGTTTCACATGAAACAGCTGGTCTAAGGTGCTCAAATACCACAGTGATGAGTAATGTGTGAGCATGTGGGAAACTTGATGAGTCTCATGAAATTTCTATTATGAAGGAAATCTTGAAATGGCAACCTGTGAGCGCTGTTAAATCTGCAGCTGAGCTCTACTCCTGCTTCACCCTCAAACCCAACCTTACAAGAGGACTGTGCTCTGTCAGTCCCATTGCTCAGCCGCAGGAGTGGGGTACAGCAGTCACATCACACAGTCCTCACTGCCTTCCTATGAAAGGTCGTGCCACTCGCTGTCTCTGTTGTGTTACTCCTTGGTATTCAGTTCCCTGGGCTGGGTGGTGCTCAGTATGAAGCCAAGCCAAGCAGAGTTTGTGTTGCCTGTTGGGGAAGGATGATCAGAAAAAAGCCAGAGGTGATTTTTCCAGCTCCTTTGGTTGAGTCACATACAAAGTTTTGAGAGTTTATTGGATCCTTAGCTATTCCTATATTTGTTTTAATCTACAGCTGGTTGATATGGGGAGACTTGGTTGCTGGTCTCTGCTCCCTGAGGTGCCTATTCCTGTTCGAGGAGACTCTCTGAATTGCCCATTCATGGAGGAGCAGGAGGCAGGGGCTCGCAGGGAAGCGCCCTGACAGCAGGCTGTGCAGCGTGGCCAGCTTCGCGTGGTGCCTGGGATGGGGTTATCGGTGGCAAAACAGCACCAGTGTGGGCAGCAAGGTCCTGCCGCTCACCCTGCCTCTGCAGAGCCCTGGAGAGCTGAGCTTGCCGCTGGCCCCTGCCACACAGGGAGTCCCAGGGTGCGGGAGTCCCAGGGTGCGGGGGGGGGGGGGGCAGCAGCTGCTAGTGGGGACAGGGGAGATGGAGGGAGGTGGCTGTGAAGTAAATCACCAAACCCACCTTCCTTGCTCGGGTGGCACAATGGACCTCAGCCCAGAGCAGAGCTCTCCCTCCCAAGCTCCGCCGACCAGCAGCTCAAATCGCTCAGCCCCTCTGAGTGGGAAACAGTGACAGGTCTGGCAGCAGGAGCTCGGCACAGACATGAGGGGAACTGCATTCAGGCAGCCAGCATTACCCTCGCTCCTCAGCCGCTCCCCCCGGCTCCGGCTGGTGTCAGAGCTCTCTTCCTTTCCCCCTGTGCTTACTCTCTTCACGGCATTTTGGTAACTTGGTAGCTAATTAGCAGGCTAAGGCTATCGGACAGAAGAAATTGAATCACTGACTTTTTATTTCCACAACCATTTGAGGCCATTATATCAGTACTCGTTCCCAGCCCTGCACTCTCCTCCACTGCTGGTACGAATGTTGGTGCGCTGAACAGGGGAACGGTGCCAGCTAAAACTCTCCCAGGAAGAGAGAGTGCTTATTTTTAATGTAGAGTCGTGGCTGCACAGGCGACGATGCAGGAATGAGAATCGGCAGCCAGCAGGCAAGTGGTGGCTTAAGAGTTCATGGAGTGGTGGCATTGGTAGGCTGCTCTGTTCAAATATAATTTGCTATAGGGTCACCAAATGCAAAGTTACCTAGGAATGAGTAATGCCATCTGTGCGTATGGAAAGGGGAACTGTGCTCCGCAAAAACTGATTCAGGAAAAGTTTAGGCACCGATCCTGACCTCCAGGTGGCCAAAGTGGCTACTGCAGTCCTTATTGTATAAACAGGGGAGCAGTGAGCAATACAGGGGAGATTTTACCTTTGTGTGCGTTATTATGAGGCAACGCTGTGAATCTGTGTTCAGCTTTGGTGTTCCTATTTTAATAAGGAGGTTAAGTGCATAACGCTACAAGTTAATTAAGGACTAGACAAAATGTTTTACAGTGAGTGGGGCTTCACAAAATCAGTATATCAGAAAGATGACTGAGAAATAACAGTATAATGTATGTTCCAGGAAAAAAAATTTCCAGGTATTGCACTGTATAAGCTAGTAGAGGAGGGCATAACAAGGACCGATGGTTTTCTAGACAAAGCATGGCAGTCTAATTACAAATAAGGCCCATACTTTTAACGACTAAAGTGATTAACCACTGGGAGAGGCTACAACAGAAAGGATTAGACTCTGTAACCCTTGATTTCTTTTGCAGAAAATATCCAACACCTGGCAAGTAGTGCCATTCAAATGCAGTTAGCATTCCCCCATGCTCACCTTGATCAGAGGGTCTGACATCTGCCTCTTTCATTTCCCTCTTCAGAATTTCCTAAACTGTTGATGGAAAACAGTGTGACACAGCGGAAGAGCGCTGAAATGCATTACTAAAAGTTCTTGTGAGTTTTACTAGTCTTAACTCCATGCAATTCTAGCAGTTAACAGCTCTGAAGGACTAAAAGGTTGGTTGCCTGTAAGGTTTCTGGTTAAAGGAACTTTAATTTCCACAATGACATTTTGTTTCTCTGCAACTGGGACTTGCAATTTTATCCGCATGAAAATAGGAAAATCTTACAGATAATATGGGTGATTGTCTGTAGAAGCAAAACCTGCTGTGGAATTACTACCCTGCAAGATGAAGTTCCTGTTCTTTCTTTTATCAGAAGTTAATGCAATTATTAAAATGCTACATCAAAATTAGAATAAACATCGCCTGGGAAAAGCCATGTAACTTCAGTGTGAGAGTGGTCCTCTTTCGGGTTTTGTTATGAGCATTTGACTTTGCAAATAATTTTCTAATTTTTTGACTCCTTAGAACTGTCTGTGGGAGGTTTAGTTTGTTTTTTCTTCTCTGCTCTTCTGTTCCAAGTTGACATTTTTGCAACTCCACTCTGGTGCAGTATATTAGCTCTACTTCTTACTGCTCCAATATATTTTGCTTGGGATAGACATGCATATTTAATAACTAGGAGAAGGATTCTTTCTAGATGCCATAGAATTGGATTATCATCCCATTAGGCATGAGGCCTCATGTAACCAGGGACACTTAACTTTTGACCTTTGTGAGAAAGATCATTTCATTTAACCGCTCTTTGTATTCAGCTGAACCAGGTGAATCTGGGAAATTCTCAACTCAGTTTTATGTTTGTTTAACAAATCAGGAAGGGCTTTTAGCTGGAACAGCTGTGATTTTCATCTCTTTCGATACTATCCTAATACATCCTCAAATCCCTGCCTAAGATTTGTGTCCCATATATGGGAAGAATTGCAAGGAGATAGATAGATTAGATAGATTACACTCAACTATATGATATGCCTAGATGTTTATCAAAGCTCTGTAATGACCGTATAAACCTAGATGATAACACAGATTTGGCTATGGCTCAATCCTTAAATTTAAAATGAAAATGTCATTTGAAACCCGAATGTAAGAACACATTTAGCTACACTTTAACAGTACACAGCAGGTTTGGGGCATATGTGGGTGGTATGTGAGAGTTTCAGACCTCTCTCTCTGTACGGCAAATGTACAGTGGGCAGTCCCAGCCCGCTAAGCCTGTATAAGTACAAGCAGCATGGATAGGCACAGACCACTCATCTAGGCATGTGAACGGCCTTTGTACTTCCCAAAATATGTCAGTGATTGCCCAGTAAAGCCTACAGGTTAGCTGACAAATTGCAAAATTTTGTTAACAGCAGTTATTTGAATTATTACTCAAAAGCAGCTAAGGATGTGGCTAGGTTCATTTGCAAGATCAAGATTTCCTTTGGAGGTATGGGGAAGAAAAGGGAAGAGACAACATGACAAGCAAATTTATTTCTACCATCTTGGTATGTTTGTTCGCAGGTTTACTGGAAATACAGAGAGTTTTCTCAATGGTTTTCTCAATGTCTTAAGCACAAGCTTGTCTTTAGTAAACAAATTATACCATTGTGGACAGCAATGTGGTCCAAAATCCCATATACTAATATAAAAATCTGTGTAGATCTTTGTGGAAGCAGGTACATTTCTTTGGAGTTTCCTTCAACTATTTAAAATGCATTCAATGCATCATGTATCTCAATGGAAAACATCACGTCCCTGAATTATTTACATCTATTTCCTAACGAGGAAATTGGGCTTTCTTTTCTGACTACCGGCAGTAGCTTTCTGGTAGCGTGCTGTTTCATCCAGTAAAGTATCTAGGTACGTTTTCTCTGGGATACCTAGTATAGTTCATAGCTTCACTTTTACACACGCATCTGAACATTTAGTAAATGATAAATGCAATTCATATGGCCTATTAAATTCTTTTTGCTGTTACGAAATGAGCAGGAGCCCCATATGCCAGATAATTAAATAATTATTTATTTATTTAAGTCCATTATTTATATTAAGTCCATTCTGCTTCCATCTTAGAAATTATTAAAAATGTCCTGCAAGATTTTCCAGGGGAGAGCTTCCTTATTCATGGATATGCTCTTCTTCAATAATGAACTTCCCTGTGAAGTCCGGATACTTATACCTCAAAGTACTTGATTTCAAAGCTGGATCAAGCAGCAGAAGACATTTTATAAGTGGCTAAAAAAGAAAGTCTATCCATCTTTTTAAAATGCCTTTAGAAAACACTTCCAATATTTCAATTTTTTTTCTGTGTGAATAATCACAATGTGAATTATTTTATCTTTTTTCGTTTCCATAGACACTTCACTTCATGGTTACTTTCAGTGTTACACATTTTCATTCTGGCTTTTGAAAACCCAGCAACAAATGGGTAAAGATTCTACCATTCATCCAGCCTGTAGCCTCCAGTCCAAGGCATTATTAAATGTTGTTCAAATGTTTTCAGGTATGGGGAATTTGACTGAAATTAATCCCTAGAGAATAATTTGTCTAATGGACTAAAAGCTGGTGGCAAAGTATTATTTTGTTTCTCTGGTATGTGAATTTTGTTTGATTGATTTCCTAAATATTGAAAACTCAAATCCAGAGATTTTGGAAATCATTTGACTTATTTATAACAAATGAAACTGAATTTTAGTCTTCTATAACAATATCTCTCAAAGTGCTACAGGACGTACTATCTTAATAGGTAAACCAATAAAAATATTGAGCTTCTAACTGCTTTACTTTCTCTTATTTTAAACACAAACTAAATTTTATGGCCTTGATGCTACATTTATCTAACTTGTGGCAAACATGTCTTTGCGGGATTGTAGTGTGTGTTGGTAGAGAAATCTAAATCTAGCTTACAAGGGGCATGTGGTGGTCTGCATGTGTACACATCATCTGCCTTCTGTTCTCACCGGGACCGCCATGGCCTTAACCAAAAAGAAGCATGCTGTATAGAAATCTGCCCTGTGTAATGGCAGGGATATAAACAAATGCAACAAACTGCCTCATTTTAGCAGTAGAAGATGTATGAAAAAACTTGGCTGTGATCGTTTTGTCCAGACTCATTCTCCGTAAGTTAACACATATGCTTGTGTCGGGTTCAAGACTTACAAATGCAGCGTAAACATGATACAATAACCATAAGCTGCTAGGAGCTGCCAGCAGTATTTATTCAGAACTTCTGGCCGTCCAGTCTCGGATAACCCAGCATTATCACACTCTGAAATTAGGAGCATTGGTTTTGTAATTTGCCTGTGCTGGATCTGAGTTTTCACAACATGTAGTTTACACAATAATACTACTTACAGATCTTTCATTTTTCTACAGAAATTAATTGCCTGTACCACAATGATTTATAGTCAGACTGAACATGATTATTAATTTTCCTGATGATTGTACCAGTGGGCGGCAACAAATCTACTCCTGATAGGACCAGCTTTGAAATGCTGTGAAAACTAAAATGTCCATAAGGTAATAACAACTAATTTTTACCTTAATCAACTTACACTTTAAAAGAATTTAATATAGGGCACTTGTGCCTTGTGGGGAAACTTGTTTGAAACCTACTGTAAGGTGCTGAGTTATTTATGAGAATAATTATACATTTGTTACTTGAGTTTGTACCGGGAAATCAGGCTCTGAAATTAGACCAAAATACCATTAAAAATGAAGTCAGTGTTGTGATGTTAGAAACTCCAGCACTGAGGTAAATGGTATTTAACAGTGAAAAGAACAGCAGTTATCAGGAAATCTTTAACAGAGAAAAGAACAGTGGTTATTAGGGAATATTAAAGCTTGACAAACTCAGCTCATATTTTCAGGCTTGTTTCTGCTTAGTGATGCCCTTGAGCTAGAGTAGGATCACCCCAGTGTTTCTCTGAGCTCTCTGATGACGGGGATAAAAAGTGTGTACACAGCTATCCCTCTAGACTGACATCTTTCTGCATGGCATGGGCTACCTTCCCTTTCCAGACTGGTTCTTAGCTTTGCTGAGCCGTAGCCTTGGACAGGCCTTCAGCCTGTCTCCCTGACCCAGCACCCAAGGCCTGCATGCCACTGAGCCGCAGGCACAGTGTCTCTACCTCCCCTGGGCAGGAGAGATGGAGCCGGTCTCGCCCCCCTCCAAAGAAACTTGCTGGATGGTCGCAAAGGATCCAGCTTGATGGAAAGGGGAAGGTGGGCAGCTCTGCACGGAGCAGCCCAGGTCTGCGAAGCAGTCGTGCACCAAGCACAAATTTTAATGGTCAGGCAAAATTTCTTATTGCCTGGTGAGATGCAGCCTGGTGAGAAGGCCAGCAGGGGATCCTGGCAATGCCACTTCTAGCCCTGATTTGCTCTCTGACTTTCAATCTGTGTCCTTATCTGCAGAATGGTACTTCTTCCCCTTGTAAAGCACTTTGATGTAAGGATGAAAACTGCTGTGTAAGAGACAAGTGGTGACAGTATTACTCAGGATGGATGGCAGAGGTGTGAACTTTGGTTGTAAAAACTTATGCATATTGTGCACGTGGTCTGTTTTTCTCTTCCAATTTTGGACAAATAATCTGTGCAAAACACCATCCAGCCTGTAGGGGTTTTCAAGGCCTTGCAGTTGGACTACTATTTATACAGGATTTGCAAAGCGTTTGAAAAGTCACTTGTTCCTCTTACAGAATACAGGAGTACAGAGCTTAGTTGTGCTTTAGCTTCTCTCTGGGAGAGCTTGAAGAAGAATCACAGAGCATATATGACACAGTGTGATCAAATGCCAGAAATATTTTGTTCTTTTTTTCTTCCCGTGATTAGTGGCATTATGCAGTTATGCAAATAATCTGTTATTTATATCTAGACACATTATGCAGTTATGCAAATATTCCATAAATAATTAATATTTCCCACAGTTATTTGGGGGGAAATATTCCCCCAAAGCATGTAACATCAGCTGTTTAATATGCCGCGTGTATTGTACACACTTCTAGTTGTGTCGTACCTCAGGTACTTAGTTCAGTGAGGCTCCCAAACTCCAGTGCACGGACCAGTAGCAATCTTCAGATTCCAGCAGGGCTGTGGCTGATCGTATAGAGTAGACTGTCATCATGTATTAGTTTAGCTCCTCTTCTGCCTTCTTTCCATGTGCTTTGTTTTGATGTAAGCAATGGCAGAAGGCACTGCAATCCTGGTGTTTGCTGCAGAGCACCAGGTAGGTGGTGATCTCAAAGAGAATTATTCATACTAACTACTTTTAAACATCTTGCTGAACTGCAATTCAGAGCGCAGCACAGGAACCTGAGCGCTAAACTGCCGATGAAGAGGAGAGACCTGGGTGCTTTCAGAGCACCTAAGTTACAAGCCTAGACCTTAGAGAGGTGGAAAATATCCAGTATCTTTTTCTTCTGGACTAGGCTATAGGGATGCCTAGCTGGAGTGGGTGGCAGGAGGCTACTGAATCATCTTTAGTCACATAGTGATGTTATGGGGACATACAGAGAAGGTTTTGAGGGATGTAGTAGTGGGAAAATAGTTGGAAGCAGAAAAGGGTATGCGTCAAGCAAGCAAGGAGTTGACTGTGTTCTGCCTGATCAGCTTCTGGTATGGACCATTCAGATGATGCAGTATTTGCTTGATTTTAACTAAACTGGAATGTTGCTGTCAAAGCCCAGAGGAAATGTCTATTTCCTGCAAGGAAAAAAAAAAAGTAAAGAAAGTCCTTACTGATACCTTTGTTTGCTTTTATACTTTTAAAACCATTTTGAAAAAGGTTACACAATGACAGAAACTCCCACCATTTCTTGCAAATCCAGTTCTTCCCCTTAGGAACTGGAGTATATAAGGAAATAACAGAGAGAAAGCAAGTATAGAAGTAGGAAAAGTACAAAAAGGAAGTAGCGATGAGATAAATAAAGAGAATACCACACAAAGGAAAAGAAATGACAGATAGAAAGGAGCCTTTGTGAAAAAGCAGAAGGGAAAGAAGAGGAATAAGAGAAGAAAAACAAAATAAAGAGCCCAGAAGAAAAACAGAGGTCATGACTAGCTGAGGAGAAGACTACAGTGAAGGATGGAAAAGGCATGGTCAGCAAAATAAATGAACAGGAACCAGTGTTTTGAAACAAGGGAATATTGTGACTGGAAAACACCTGAAAAAGGGAAAACAGTGCCAAAATAGCTGGGGAGAAAGAAACTGAACAAAAAAGAGAGTGGAAAATGCAATAGAGTATGCATTTTATGATGTACAAGATTGTGTTAAGATATAGCGTGATTTTGGATGTTCATAAATGTGCCACTTTTTCATGTAGATTAGCAATGCCCGAAGTCCTGTGTTGCCCATATCACTCTGGCTGTATTGCCTTTAAGAGGACTGATTTCTTGGTTTAGTTAAAGTCAATGAAAGTTTTACCATTTAAGGTAAATTTATGCATCTGTCCAGCACCCCTCTTCCTCTTGTCCCTCCTCCTTTGCCCACTCCTTCATACTTGAGTACAGTACTAGATGAATAGGCACCATAAAGAGTAGGACTCATACAGAGCTCACATAAAATCCAACTTCCCAGTGTTCACAAAAGGTTATCTATTCAGGCTCTGCATATCTCCTGCTATCTAATGCAGAGTGAACACTGTTTACATTTCTCATATATTTTCCAATTTGCGTAAGTTGCAGTACAGATTAATAGCCCTACAGAAGTTTGACCTTCCATTCATTTTGTGTTAAGCCTTCTGTCTGAGGGGACACTTTGTATTTAATGGAGCCAAAATTCTTCTCCCATCATTTCCCAATGAGAAAAGTGTAATCTGCATGCAATCCACTTTATCAGCTGGCTTCCCCTATATCTCATCTATAGAATTAAGAGCAAAGATGGCATGAACCACTGAGCTTGGCCCAGACTCCTCCTAAAGTTCATTGGGATGCATGCGTTTGAGCAAATCTTGCCTGATTTATGTTTCTGGGGGAAATCCAGATGAAATTCACTGGTTATGATAACTACAAATTAAAACAGACAAATTATCTGACTTAGCTTTGAATTTTGGGGTTGATTCAAAACCCAAAGTAATGTATGAAGGGGAATGAAGCCCGTGTGAACAATAGAATACAGTATTTATTGTATTTTAATTGCACCCCATCCAAACCACAGCTCTGTCACCAGCTGTGAAGGAGGAGAAGGTAGAGCGCGGGCTTTACGCTCTGCTCTGATTTGCGCTTTCAAGCCGGTGTCACGTAGGCAGGGCAACACCGTGTGAGTGCCCCTGCATAGGCAAGGGCCACCAGGCACAGGGCACACCAGTCATGGCTTCAAGTCCCCTCAGCACCCGTCCTTTGGTGAAGATGCCGACGGAGGGAGTGCGCGGTGGCTGCAGCAGCCTGGCTTTACACCCTGTGTAAGAGGTGCCTGCAGACAACTAGTTAAACAACTTCCACCGCCTCAGCGCCAGGACTGCCGCGAGGGGATGGAGGGCACCAAGCACGTAGTTCCTGCAGTGCAGGATGCTGACAGCCCAGCCTGAAGGAATCCAGTTGTTTTTTAATTTTAGCTCTAGTATTTCTTGCCATGTAAACAATAGCCAGTGGAGGAGAAGAGAGTGAGAGAAGTGTGAGAAGCAGCAAATCATTGTTTGGGGGTGATGGAAAGTTGGAGAACGTTGAGTTTAGTGGGGACTGCTAAGCACAGCTGCAAGCACTGAAAACAACATGTTCTCTCCTAGTTAGGCTTGTAAAATAAAAGGGAGTGGTCTGTACACACCACTGTGGCAAAAGTCCTAATTTCTCTGTAGCCAAATGTGCCTCTAACACGCATCAGAGTCCCTGGGACATTTAAAGCAGAATTGTGCCCTGCTCTGAAAAGCCTAGGACTAAGCAGGGAGGGACAGAAAGACCCTCCAGATGTTCTGGCAAGATGGTGTCTGGCTTTTCCAGGAAACGGGAGGAGAGCTCAGTCCTCAAGATCTGTCTATGGTTAAGAAGAAAGGTTCACCCTAAAGAGGATCAGCTCTTGGCTGCCAGCTGAGTCAGGGGTTGCCATTCTTGGGGCTAAACTCATCTGGGCTGAAAGTGGAGAGATTTCTCTGAAGCCCATGGAAGCTATGCCAAATCTTCTACCAAGTGAACCAGTGTTGATTTGTACTTTCTTATCACTAGGGATTAATTTTTCAACAACTGAAGTTTGTCAGTTTGGTTTTGGTCATTTGTGGTTTGGATTTTGTTTGGTTTGGTTTTGTATGCTTTGGTGGGAAGAATTAATGGTAGTGCTGTTGAATTTTATAATTACTTAAAATATAAAGGTCATACAGAATATTTACTGATTTAGTGTCATAGGAGAAAGAAAAATTGTGCTGGGGAAGAGCTGAATTTATCTGGAAGTTCTCTGCTATGTTTTGTGCTCATTTTCCTTTTTCTTGTACTCTTTGTTAGAGACCTGATTTCTAGAACAGCAGAGATTTCCTTGAAATGAAAATGTTTAAAGGAATCCACTAACCATTGTCCTTGTTAGTTGGAAATGAATGCTTATTGATCAGAAATATTGATCTGCACTTTAGATTAAAACAATACTTTTGGTAGTGCAGTCAAAAGAGTTTAAAGACTAAAGTAAAAATGTAACTTCCACTGGCTACCAAGTGATCGATCATAACTGATACCACTGCCTTGGAACATAAGTTTACTGTGACATCTCTTATCTGCACTGAAGAGTTTGCCCTCAGTGCTTTGTGCATTATGTATAAATGATAGATGTCAGCTTTAACACTTTTAGAAACAACTTTCTTTGTCTCCCGTGCATTTGCAGTGCTGAAAATTACTTATATTAAAGAATTTCTCAGCTAGAATGTAGTAATTAAGAGTAAGAACAGTCTTCAATAGCTCCAGCCTCCTTCTGCTATTACATCGGTGTAGCATAGCCCAGCAATAAACAGCCTGTGGTAAGTCCTAGGTGGATGTAATAGGCCAAATGTTCTCCTCAGTTCCACCTTTACGACCTCATTCACTTCAGCAAAGGTGGGTAGGTGTGACCAGTCACTGAACTTGCCTCATATCCCTTCTACCAGAGGAAATACTTGCTAGTGGAAAAAAAGGTCGGAAACATTATAAACAAACTCTGAAATATGATGAAGATTGGACGCAACACTTGTACTATTACTGTTACAGGAAAAGGAAAAAAAAACATTATCTGGATAACGTAAGGAGCCTGGGAGCCTGTTGCCCATCAGAATTTATTGGGGACTTGATGCAAAAGTAGACAAATGAGGTTGTTAAGCGACCCCTTAACTGGAGGCCATAAGAGTTTGTGCAGCCATGTGTCATGCCTGCCTCTAAAAAGCAATGTGAAATGCTCTGAACTAAAAAATCCTTGTGCCTGGCTTTCAGAGCAGCAGTCCTGCGGCTGTTAAGAAAAAATATGTGCCTGCTGGGACTGATAATAGCTGATCATCATCACCTATCCCATTGCAATGCTTCGCAGTACACTTTATTTTTTCAGTAAACAGAGAATGTATATTTTGCTTTTGCATGAGGCTAGATTACAAGAAATACTACGCTTACATAATAGTGTAGTAATTCTTTTACTGCTAGCATATATGTCTGCTAACGCACAATCAATGATGAATATCTATATGTCTATATAGAAAAATACAAATATTGAATGAATTAATTCACTTGCTTTTCCTTGTGAGCTAAATGTATCTTTCAATACTGGTACGTCTTGCTAAGGCCAGTAATGGAGACAGAGACACTCAATAATTCTCTTTAGACGTGAAAAATTAGGAGGGAAGTATAGTCAGCACATGATGAGAACCTGAATATTTTCTCTGGAATGAAAGTGGGTTTGTGTGTGAGCCTTGAGGTCCAAGGAACCCCAGGGCAAAATTAACTTAAAAATGGAACGTCATGTTCATCTTCAAAATCGTAAACCAAGGTTTTCCTTCCTTGCCTCTGCTCCTAAGCAGAAGTTGTTCTCATATACTGCTCTGTTATTTCATGAACTTTGCAATGGCCAGGAGAAGGTGCACAGAGGGTAGAGTGGCGATTCCCAAATCTCTTTACAAAAGCAAACTGAATTTAGAGCACTCCCGCATTTCATGGCAGTGGGAGCAGCTCTGGGTTTCCAAGTTGTAAACAGAAGAAAAATTTAACCCGCTGTGTCTGATTCTTCACACCAGGCATTTCCCAATGAAGTTGTATCATCAGAATATCGGTATAAAAGCATGGAGAAGCAAATTCTCCAGATTTTGCAGTATTGGCAAAGAAAGAAGACATGACCTACCAGTAAATATCTATCTGTGGTTTTCATTCTGGTTAAGAGTGATCCTTCCAGCTGTTCAGGCAGGACTCCTGATTCATATATTTCCGCATGTTTTGATTTTCATTTTAAGCCACCATTCCAGGCATTAATGTGTTAATTGTCAGGGTTGTATAAATTTTAGTAAAGCCATATTATTTTTGCATGGCAACTATTAAAAATATTTTTCCTCTTAATTTCACAAGGGATGCTGAGACTTTCAGAGTTTTTCCCTCTTGCAGAAGGGAATAATTTATATTTTCTTCCATCCCTGTCAGAAGTTGAACAGACGAACAAAACAGATTCTTCAGAGACAATTTTACACAGAGTTACATCCATCCAATTCAATTATAAATTAAATTGACTAACGAACCATAGCTCATTATGGGAATCAATTACTCAGAACTGTCTTTGGACCAAAAATGTGGAAAATAAAAAATAATGGTCATACTTCAATATACCAGATTGTCAGTGTTTGAAAGCTCTGTTTTTCTCTAGCTTGGCATAGACCGTCGCCAAAAAGAAATGATAATCATTTGTTTTACTGCTTGTAGAGATGTTCCTGCTTTATGAAGACTAGTTAATTCTTGAGTTTGATCTCTTTGGGACCAGCACCTCGGGCTTTTTTGAGATGACAGGCCAACCCTAGAGTAATGTCATCACATGGGGATCTTTCAGATCAACTTATGTAAATGTGTTATTAAAAGAAGCCACATTTTAGCCTCTGGTGCAACCCAGACAATAGTCGTGGAAAATGTTATGTGGTAGCATTGGAGGCATTTTCTTAATAAAATCATTCTTGTGACATAGTCGTAGTTGGCACACCCCTCTGGAGTGTTTTTAGCTGAAATGTGTAGTAAAAGTAAATGTAATAAAGACAGAGAAATGAACCCTGTTAGTTTAAGACTGGTGTGAAATGATGATGAAGGATTATTTCAAGTCCCTAAATAAAGCCCTTAGTACAGAGGAACGGAGGCGTACAGAATAGCTGTTTAGTATAGCCGGTAGTATTGTTTGGATAAAGTATGTCGGCCTGGGCAGTGTCGAGGGCAGCGCTCACAGAAGCACATGGTGGGTCGCTGCACCAGCACACAAGGACAGCTCCGGCACTCCTCCGAAGCGTCAGCCTGGCGGGCAACGAGGAGAGCAGAGCTGCTTGGAGGCTTCGCCAGTTCTCCTTCTGCCATAGCTTCCCGTCGGCTGGTACGTGGAGAAAAGCAAGTCAAGTAAAACGCTTTTTACAGTTCACATGTCAGATCCCCAGTTGCCGAAATCTCTAACAGCTAAGCATTTTCCTGATATAACTCAATGTATATAATTCAGCAGGATTAAAACAAAGTTTTTCACTGGTGTTTAGCTGTTACAAGACTTCGCAAATGAGATAATCTTAATCTGTGTGAAGTATGCTTCATTGCTCGGTTATTTCAAAAACGTTTCTAACCGGCATGTTGTATAAAATCTTGTTGCATCTTCTCCCTTCCCTCCCGCAGGCAGGGCGGGAGGGCTGCCTCTCTCATTAGGGCTGGCTGTGCTCTCGCAGCAGCGGTTTTCATGAATGGGAGCAGGTCTGACGGAAGGCAGGCTGGAAATCAGGCAGCCAGTCTTACCCTGAGTTTTCTTTAGATTGAATGGTTCAAAATGAGGCTTAGCTGGGAAGTCTAATAGGTTAATGACCTGTGCCTTCCTCGCCACCGTTATTTCTTATAATCGATCAGAATTTTAAAAGCATATTTCTAATATGCATCAAATGTTGAATATTAACGAGGTGCAGAAATATTTTGCATTAGGGACGTGCTCACTAGAATACCAGTGTTATCAGACGGCCAAGACTTTTCCCCCCGGTAATTCCTTTTCCCCGCCGTACCCTTTTTGCACTGATCAGCAAAGAGTTTTAGGCTGCGAGTTTGAAATGAGACCGGCATTGCAGCCCGGCGGTTCTTGGCAAACTCCTCCACCGCTTTAATTTTAGCCAATTAGAAGAGCCAATCTTCCCTAGTTCAGAACTATATTAAAAGATATCACATTCAAAGGCTGGACGTGCACGCCATTAATTAGGGGTGTCCGGCGAAGGGGCTGCCCTCAGCTGTCGCCAGGGCTACGGCGGGCGCCCCTGCCCACCTGTTGCGGGCAGAGGGGCTCGGCGGCGGCGGCTCCTGCGCGAGGCCTCTCGGTGGCCCGTGGGGAATTTGCACTAATTAGAATTAGTTGTCCCTCCGCAGTCCGGCTCCTGACACAAATTGCATTCTGCAGCTTTTTGTTCCACTTGAGTTCACAGACAAAATAGCCCGTGCCATGTTTGAAATGAAGCAAGGCAATATGAAAGGGTTTTATGTAATTGGTTAATATACTTTAACATTTTAACTAATATCTTTGGTGTTGGTTTCTCGAAAAGAAATGTGTTTGCTTTCTTCTTCTTTTGCTTAATAATTATTTATGATCGCACCGTGGGTAATTTTAATACGAGCTTCTTCAGGTGTCATTAAATCATTGTCGGGCTTGACTGCATGTGTAAGGAAACAAGTGACCTTTAAAGATGATAGTTTGAAGCGGAAGCCGTGGTAATGGGGAGCTGCAGAAGTACACACTGCGGTGGCAAGAAGAAAGAGACCTTTCACACTTATCAAGAGAATAACTTTATTGAATCATACGACCAATAAAGAGAAATTGTTTTTAAAAAAGTGGAAAGGGCAAGTAAAGGAGGTAAAGGGAACAGTCTGTTGATGAAAATATGGAGAAAGATAGATTGACAGCAAAAGTTGGGAAGTTTCACTCATAAGGCACTGGTAGAAATGAGAAATCCTGCGTACCGCAGAGGCTGACTGCATTAGAGCAGCTCAGCTGCCTGGCAGCACGTCTGCCACCCCAGAGCCGGTGGTGACACCTCGAAGACCTGCCTGGGGAGGTGGTGCGATGGGTAACAGGCCTCTCGCCAAGCACCGGGACTGACTGGGACTGGAACTGGGACTGGGATGAAAAGGACGATTAACCATCCTTGTGGGAATTCAAAGAAAGTCACAAGAACTGCACCAGAGAGGCAGTGAATCATGAGCAGCCCTAAAACGCTCTTGGGTGCTGCTGCCTGATGAATCGGGCGTCCACCTCTGCTACTCCCTGGGATGGCAGAACACGCAGGTCAGGCTGTCAGGGAGTCTGTGGGCTCACAGCATGTGAGCAGGGCCTAGAGGGCAGTCAATGACATGCCTGCCACGAATACGTGTTTCTGGAGAAATGTGGCTGCAAGAAATGAATGCTTGCTGTCCAGCTGCACCTGAGGTTCAAGAGGAAGGTGGGCGAGTATGGGGTTTGTAAGACTTGCTCATTGCAGAGTCCTAATAAGAGACTTTCACTCATGCCAAAAAATCTTTATCTTGATATTGGTGGTGTTTAGGTTTCAGAAGCGTAACCAAGGCCTAGAATATTCTCTTTGGTGTCCAAGAAAAAAAGAGAAGAGTAGAACAGAAATGCCAACAAGTTTGCAGACATGGTAGAATTAGAGCAGGTGAAATCCACACGACTGTGGTCTGATCCAGATTGGATTCCATATCCCTTGTCTGTACATGGGTATTTTGTGGCTCTTCTATTGGTGGCAATACATATTTTTGGATAAAATTGTAGAAATGCTCAGAAATGCTTTTCAGATATTGGGGAACTAATGGGCATGAGGGTTACTGTCAGCCCATTGATGATCCCAAATATTTTACTTAATGGATTTTTTTAAACTTTTCTTCATGTGTATTTTCCTTTGCAAAAGAATATCCCAAGTGCTAGTGATGTCTTTAACCCAAGTAAATTATCAATAACCACTATTACATAAATATATTAAAGGTATGTTTTTTTAAATTGCTAATTGCTGGCTTGATCCTAATCTAATTAATATCAGTGGTAAATTTCTGCTGTGTGTAAAGGAAGTAGAGTAACTAAGCAATAGGCCCTTCCCTCTGTCTCTATTCATGATATAGCTCTGAAATTATAATTTTCTTCAAATTTATTCATTATTTGAATGTCATTTCCTATCTAGTATTTATTGACATTACATTCCACGTCCTGTTAATGTATCTAGATTCATTTATTAAGCTGTTGCTTAGTTATGATGACGGTATTTTGCCAAATCCATGCATTCAAAAAGCATGATTCAGAAACCCTAAAATTATGAAACTGGGCTAAATCACGAGGTTTGTATTAAGTGCATTTTGGCTCTTTTTATCTCTTTAGTGTTTGTATACAGTGTGTATACACACGGTATGCACAGAATACACAGTGTGTGTGCATTCAATCATTTTTTCAAAATTTCCTCTGTATCCAGGGCTAGAAATACCTTTTTTTTTTAATGGCAGCTGTACTTGTTATCTTGCCGTGTGACTCTAGAAGCTCACCAAGTATCACAAGCCACATCAGTATTTCAGTAAAATCAAGCTCCCTGGTCCTTTTGTGGTTAGTCGTATGTCTCACGCTCTGGTCTTTTTTTTTTCTTGTTCTCAAATCAAGCAAGCACACCCAGTATAAATAGCCCTACATATGAACACCACATTCATTTCCGTGTGGCTTTGTGTAATTTTGAAATCCACTTCCTATAGATCCATACTGCAGAAATCCATCCCTGGGATGGCTCAGTGATGAACTTTTTATTTCATTTTTGAAGATCTGCTCCACTGTAATTTTAAACCAGGGAGAAAAGCTGGCTTTTAAGAAAGAATATCTTTCTCTGTTTACTAATCCTTGTCCCATGGATATTACTCTATTGTCAATGAGTAAAAATAGATATGGTATTTGGAATTTTATGCCACTTCAGCCCTTTGTAATCTCTCGTCAAGGAGATTAGACTGGGGTAGATGTCTGTGTACCGAGTAAATTACTTTTGCTACAAGCAAACTAGGAGGTTAACCAAATGCTCAGTATTGGCACCAACTGCTGACCATGTTAGTCATTACCACTTAGGAAACACAACGTGTGTTACACTATCACAGCAGAGGTGCCAACTCACTTAACTCCATCACTGCCATTCTACAAAGGGGATGTATCAGCAGAAAAAGTTTAGTGGTCCAGCTTTGCTTGCCTATTCTGTCATTCCAAAATATGATCCTGACACCTCCAAAGAGTCAGCAGCAGCCCAGAAGTTTATGTACAGACAAGAAACAAAGAATTCTACTTGGGAGCAATCAGACTCTGCAAGTGCAAATCACAGAGGCAGCCAGTGAGTGTACTAGGGTCACATGTGGTTCGGCCCCTTTGTTCCCTACTCCCTCTTTTTCCTAGTGGGAGATGCAACCCACGCAAAATCCAGACCCATCTTAATGCAAGCAATTTTCCTATTAGTGCCACATGTCTTGTTTGCTCTTTGGTAAACCTTGTCCCAGCAAGAGAACCTCAGTTTTGCTTGGACAATGCACTATGTTAAAAGCTCTGTCAGTCCTCCCCAGAGGTTGAGCTCTGCTGGGCAGAAAGGAGGAATTGCAGTGCTGAAGCAGCTGGCTCAAAAAGTATTTTGGTTAAGAATAGAAGTTGCTAAATGAAGCACGGAGCAGATGGTCTGATTCCAGCTTTAAAAGCATATGAAGAGCTCCCACTTGAATTCCTGCATTTTCAAAGATTTCTGGCCACAACTATGTCTCATTTCTAAGTCACCTATTTGGGATATGGTAAAATTAAAACCAGTACTGGGTCCCAGAGCACCACCAATGTGTCATGCTGCCTCTGTGTATTCTCCCTCTCCTCATCACACAATAGAGAGAGAAAGGGGATAATTTTCAATGGGCAAAACACATTGTAGAATTTCATGGGTGACACTTAGTCCATTTGTTCCCCATTGGCCACCTCTGGGTTAGTGACTACTATAAACCATTCAGGTTTTCTCTTCTTCCTTCTGTTCCTCCTCTTCTTCTCCTTCCTCTTCTTTTTCTTCCTTTTTTGTTTTTCCCCACATCTCATAATGTCATCTAGGTCTCCAAAGAACCTTACACAGGAGAGGAAAGAAAAAAGAATTTTGTATTTGGTCAAATGTGATGCTTGTTAGCTGCAGTATAGCTAATCTTTTGTGTGTGACCTTTCTAGCTTGGTTTTCAAGTAGATGGCCATTTTTTTCTGAAAAGCTGTCTGTTGCAAAACATGCTGCTAAAAGGAGAATAAAATCATTTGTCAAAATTGTATGAATTTGTAATTCATAATAGGCAACAGCAATTTAAGGAAATAGTTTTCTGCTACTGACACTGCTGTCAAAATAAATGTGGGGAGGATAATTATAGTAATTAACAAAATAGTTAATTACACTTTGTCATAAGATAAGGTTTAGTTTAATTTCTGATTAAGAGTAGATCAATACCAAATGTCTCACTGTACGTATCTGATTATTACTGCAGGGCTAGACCAAAAGTCATGTATCAGTTTTCCAAATCATGTGAAGCAGTGGGAAAATATTACCTCAACAGCCCGCTGTTCTGCAGTTCCCATCCTTGAATGTGCATCTTCAACCACATAGCTCTGAAGTCTTACATCGTATTCTGGCACCCTGCTGCGTCTGGGATGCTTTTGATGAGGACAAGGGATGCTAAAAAGCATGAACATCCTCATTGGAAAGTAACACTCTCAGAGAGGTTGTATGGGAAATTGTAGCAAACCTGGGCGGTTCAGGCCTGTGTAATATAGAAGGAAAAAAGTCCCTGTATGAATAGGTGACTAAAAATGAGATTCACATAAGCGTGAGGTGATAGGGTAGCAACCACACTTTTATAAGTGGTTATGAGGGTCCAGTATTCTTTGGGGATACCTGTCCCAGAGGAACATGTATATGTATTTTTCTCCTCAGCCCTCTGCAATGTACGCTTAGCCTCAAAGGAAGGTTCCAGCACTGGGGAAGTGTCCCAGGAAAAATCTGCGTACACAAAGAAATTTCTTTTACCAATTTCTATACCATCACTCAGAAATACAGCTCTAAATCCAGGCAATTGGTCTACTTTCTTATCTTTTGCAGGCCAAAAAGGCTAAAAGTAAAGATGAAAGGCACGTGTTGTGATTGTGTTAGGTGACAAGAAGTTGATCTAATCTATTGCTTTGCGAACCACCTCCACTGTCTTCTATCAGCCCGTCCTCTGCATTCCACAGTTCAAAAAGGACACGAAGAGGCAGTTAGTCATTCTCCTTGATTTTATCAGTGATCATAAAGAACAGGATCTAGCAAATCGTGTAATCTTTTGTATAAGAATCAACTCTCATAGCCTAGTAATTCTGTCTGTTCCATGTCTCAGTAGAAAATAGATTGGGGAAATACAATTTCTTAAGGGCAAAATACAGACTTCTGAAAGCACCTCAGTGACTCTGAGGTCTGGATTCCATTGAAAACCAAGGATATTTATGCTCCTAATACTCTTACATTTGGGACTTTACATTTCTAAGTCATATGAGTGCTTTTGAAATGGATACTGCCATAAGCCCAATTCTACTGATGCAACCCATACAGACTCTTTACCTGATTAAAAATTGGTTCCAGTAAATTGAATTTGAAATGTGTCATTTTTACATTTGCTGACATTCCTGGGTCCGCTAATGGTTGTATGTCATTGGCATTCCAGGCAACTGCTAGGAAATAGCCTGTAAATTGCTCTGGACAGCTGGGGAAGAGCATTGGCCCTCACTGTTACTCACTCCACCCAACTCAGGGTGGCTGATCTAGGTCTTGTGCAGTGCTGGGTGTGTGAGCATAATACGGTTAGCAGCCAAGATATGGCACGATGAACCTCAGGAGGACAAAAAGAATATTCACGTAGTCTGTGCAGAGCATCCTAGCTCAGGTATGTGATACAGTACAGTAGCTGATAGGTTCACTACATTTTTGATGAAAAAGGAGGCCAGATTTTCCTTTACTTATTCCTCTTGTCCCCTCTTTAGACGTATTCCACTCTCAAAGCATTCCACTTCCCCGAAGCACAGTTCTCTCAGAGGCCATGATCCTAAGTGTGATCTGATCTGAGGCTTAAATTGGGTCATCAAACGGGCAGGCAGCTGTCAAAAGGGGTGTTCCCTGCCACCCACAGCCGTGCCCTCCTGCTGCCTTCCCTGCGCGGGTGCTGCAGCTCATGTGGCTGCACAGCTGAGACAGATACAGCCACTGATCCTGCTGGAAACCAACCCAGCCCAAAGGAAAGATTTCTCTCCAGCCAGGTTGGCTCCCTGATCAGGCCAAAGCATGGTAAGGTGAGCACTTGTGCCAGCATCACCGAGGCAGGGAGGAGGGGCCATACAGCCAGCGTCTGGGGGGAGGACAGGACTGCCTCAGCTTACACTGATTGATGGTCTATCCCCAGTGAAGCTGCATTCCCTTTTAGCACCCAAAGGGCTGGGTGCATTTTCATACTTTCCCAAACTTGAAACTTGAACTTTTGGGAAAACCCACTGTCATTACAACAAAAGCTTTTGCTAATTTAATGCAGACTGAGCATATAGGTAAAGAAACGTTATGGCTGGAAACAGATAGTGGGAATAAGAGGACAAAAATGTGTTTACATAGGCAAGATGTATGTGTGCCTGGATAGTTCCGAGTCAATTAAAATGCTTTCTTTTGAAATAAGTAGCAGGAGCATTGAATTCAGTGTGAGGTTCGACATTGACTTCAGCGGGAGATGGATCTGAGCCATTGATCCCATGGAACAATAAGGAGTAGTCAAAGTTGGGGGTTTTTTAATGTGGTTCTGCAGCCATAGAATTTACCACATAATCCACCAACTCCTATAAAATAGCAGAAAAAACAGTCTTTCATTTTCATGAAGTAAAATTTGTTTTGCGATCTGCCTGATTTTCACAGATAGACTTCCAAACCAAAAACTCTTTCTGAATAAGTAAACAACATGCAAGAACAATACACCCTTGTGGAGCATTAATCCTGGAGTCCAATAACAGCAATGCAGAGCCACTCAGTGGGGACTATAGTTTGTCAGTATGCTTAGCCTTCATTATCAGAGATTTTCAGCTGCAGATATCAGGGTGGGAAGCTGAAGGGTGACAGATGCTTGCTGTCAGAGTTTGCTGGTTTACAGATCCCCTCTGTTGTTCCTGACATCAGGGAAGGAAATTGTGTCCATTCTCCATTCCAAAATTTTCAACTGCTTCCCATGCCATACTGGGTTTCTAAAAACCCAGCATGTTGCCAGCAAGATCTCCAAACTCCCTGGCTTGCCCAGTGTAGGTATGATAAGTTAAAAAAATAAAAAAAGTGTGACAAGTTTCTAACCAGGAATATGATGCGGTCATTCCAAAGCAATGAACCCCACAGAGCAGGAACTCTGCCACTGCTTTTAGGCCCAGCTGGCTGCAGAGCATAGGAGGCCTTAGTAACAGCACTGTGATGCTATTGCAGCATGCAGCAGGGCTTAAATGGCAAACAGAGAACAAGGAGAACTTCCTTTCCCCTTCTGTCCACTCCCCAGATGTACGGTGTTAGGTTACTTAATTAATTTTAACAAGGGAATGACATTCCCCCTCCATTTGTGCCTTGTCTTGAAAGGATGCAATGTACAAATATCAGTTTCAGCACATGATTCCCCGCCAAAAAGAATGCTGGGCCAGATCCTGCCAAAATCGGTAGCAAAATCTCTTCTCAAAAAGAATTGGGATTGGTCTTTGGAAAGAAATAGCACAGTTCTGGAGAACTCTAATTAATCGGTGAGGTACTCAATGCCTGCAAAGTTGTTCTTAGAAACTAAGAACTGGGCACCTTTGCTTGGAGGTGCTATTTATATCTTTGTATGCCTCTGCATGCAATAAAAGCCAGCATAAAAACATGTAATTAGAGCAGCTTCTAATTGGAATGGCAGGAATTAGGAGACAGGGTAACAGCCAAAGTAAAAAACACATAGGGACAAAAGCAAAGTGCTCTGTAGTACACCACAAAAAGGATGCTGGTGCTGGAGTAAACTCTTACACTGAAGTGGCTACTTAAAACTGATGGCCAAACAAAGGACAATTGAGGTGGGTAAATGAAAGGAGACCTTGCAAGCTACAACATACCAAAATAAAAAATCCTCTGCAAACTGTACCGCCTTTCAGGGAGGGTGAGGGGGCTGATAAGTTTATTTACACTTTTAAAAAGCACTGCCAATCCCAATTTATCAGTTACTGTCTTGTGACAACTTATTCATTGTTCAACGTTAGAAGCTAGAAGTTACATAGGAAGCATGATTGGTGATAGCTTCTCTATTTCAATATGGTATAATAGAGATAACACAGTGCCCAAAAGCTCTACAGCTGCCTTTTTGTCTGCTTTGTCTCTTTTCATTACTCTATCAGAATCTTCATTTAATATAATCCAAAAAAGCAAGGTAATTGCTTCACTTATCAGTTATCATCGCACCCGCATACTTATCATGTCAAAATTATTTATGTGGATGGCCAGGTTGATCTTGCTGCATTTAGAAGCTTAAAATTTGAATAACTGTTCTGCCAGTTAGGTTATCAAAATTGCAGCATAAGCAATGAGTTTCTTCTTTCTGGATCTTTGAGGGAGAATAGGGAGCATCTCATAGCAGGACTGGTTTACCTGTGGCTGAACGCCGCTCCAAGGAGACTTACAGCAGTTCTGTAGCCTGACACTCTGAGTGCTGGGGACAGGCTTTATTTGCTAGATGAACAGTAAATAAAAATGGCATGATATAAATAGAGACAATAGAGAGAGACATAAATGGGCATTGTCAAGGTTGTCATAGGTCCCAAATTAAAATGATAATTTACAGACCTGTGCGATTCTTTCTTGGTTTGTCCCTTCTTTTGAAACATGTTTCATAGCTCTTTTCCTATATCATTTTTATTTCTTTATGATTTTGGTAGATGGTAACTCACCTGTTTGAAAACCCCAGAGGCTGAAATAAAACAAAGCATGCAAGTTCAGAAAGTCATTTTAACAACTTTTTTTTAATATAAAAGAAATTTCCTTCAGCCAAGCTCTTGGACACCTTCACAAAGGGTAGCAGAGAAAAGCCTATCACAAACAGATACAAATAATATAAAAAGGAATGTGCAGACATTTTTTCCAACACAGGTGGTGAATTCATGGCATTGCTGTCCTTCCATCACATTACTCAGACAGCCAGGAACCTCTTCATGATAGCCCCTCACAAGCACATTGCAAACCACTGGACATTTTGACATGAATGACTTCTCTGAAAATTCATTATTGAAGCTGGACAATTTGTTATTCACCATTTGTCATTCTCCTAATAATGACTGTCCCAAAGGTTTTGGCTTTTCAGTAAGTGAGCAGAATAAATCCCAAGTGACTGAGGAGGCCAGTCACCCACACTGGAGACTGCAAATTGGCCCATCACGAGATGTTCAAATGGAAGATATCCTGAGCAACCCACAACACACAGAGTAGTATCTCTGTGAAAATTAGTTTGCATCTATATGAAAAAGAAGGGAGGGGGAATTTAACCATAGAGAAGTCACTCTCCGTTTATAAATCCTTTGTATACAGAGAATGGCTAAGTTCGATGAGTTTTTAATTATAAGATGGTTTCTAACCTGTGTGTTCCCAGACTGGTTTTGCTCTCTTGTTTCTTACATGGCAGCAATTGTGGCAGGTCGTGCTACTGGCAATGGCCAACCATGGCGCCGTGAGGAGGGAGAGGGGCAAACAGCTTTTAGCTCTGCATCAAGCCTTGCACCACTTTCAACTGGCCTGTGTGTTACAGTTTGGGCATTTATATTCTAGACAACCTGCTTGTCATATTCCTCAGTTTTTAAGAAGCTGGTTGGATCTATCAAGAGACTGTAGGTGTCCCAGCACGTGAACAAGCTCCAGAGTCACAGACAGAAAAGACAAATGCAGCACTTCGGTGGCTATTGCTGTGATTTTTTGGCTAGGTATGAAACGATTCTCTGTTGCAACTCCCTTTGGCAATAATTACTACGGCCTCTGAGGCTTAGTAAATCTTGGGTAAAAGTCACAGCAGAGAAAAGGGCAGAGTTTGAAATCTAAATAGTAATTTCTCAATAGGTTGCAATACCAAAATTATGTGGGCTAAACAGAGATCCTGTGCCCAGCTCAGCACTCAGGATACTTTTATGGCTTGCATTTCAGGGCGTCAATGATGTTTTGACCCACCTATTTTGTGTTTTTGGACTTCTGTGCATTTTATTTACCACACACCTTAACAGCAGGCTTCACATTCAACACTCATGTAATGATCACTCATTCAATTAGTGGCAAACAGCAGAGAGTAATGTTTGTGATTTTTTTTTTTTCCAATCTCTGTTCCCTAGGGGGTTCTAAAATATATTTTATAAGTGTATCCAGGCAGTCATTATCCAGATCATGTTATGGGTTTTGTAACTTCACAATGTATTTGATTGAAACATCATAACTCTTTCCAGGACAAAGGCTTGTAACATTACAGATGCAGGGAACAGAGAGGTCAGCAGTTGACAGCTGGTGGTTGGAGACACACAATCACAATATTCCCCAAGTTATTACAAAAATATTTAACTGAACAATGATGGAAGAAAGTAAAAAACCTAGTAAACATTAAGAGTAAACATAATTGTTGCAAATTGAATTAAATTCTCTGCTGTCTTTGATGTGATGGCTGATCTGTAAGTCTTTCAATTTCTTTGCTTTAATATCAGCATTTCCTCAGTCTAAACCTTTTTGAGACAGTAGCGTTTTATCTCAATTATTGCTTTTTGTCCATCAGTCTTTAACTATAATCTCATTTGCCTTTATGGATACTGTAACCCTTCTGAACAGCTTTTAACCTTTTTAAATATCGCCTTGACCTAAGGATGCCGAAAGTTTTTTCTTCTTCCTCCTCTGATTTTTTTAATGCAATATTGAATAATAGAAATTGGACAGATGAGTGATTTCCTATCCAGAGACCTGCATGGATATCTTAGGATGCTAGAACAGAATTTTTGTTTGAATAATAATAATAAAAATTAAAATACCTCTATCTAGCTTTCTGCTAGCAAAGAACCTTCAGCTTTGGCCTCCATTTCAGTGGCAGCATTGTAGCCTGTGCCACCACAATATTAGCTTTATCTTTTCAAAGGAAAAAAAAAGCTTTCTTTGTACAGTAGCACATTAGCTTCAAAGAGCACTTACCTCAAGAGGCCAGCTCATCCTTCTGGTAAATTTAAGAAATACTCAACTTAAGATTGTCTGTTTCAATCATGGATAATGTAGATAACTTTGTGTCTAAATGTTACAAAGCAAGCTTTATGTCTGCTTTGTCTTTTCTCCCCACCCTTTCAGTTTTATTTTCTCATTTAGTATCTAACGAAGATGCAGGCTAATGGAAGAATGATACATGAGTACAACTAACCCTCCTGGAATTTGATTGTAAATGTAAAAGTTGCTATTCACCACAATTTGGTAGCTGTGTGTGTCTTAGGTGGCAGGGGTGGGGGATGGATATCTCACACGCAATACCACACCTACAGAGTCAATGGTGTGCTCTTTGCATCACTGACCTGGCTGAGCAAGTTCAGTGCTGCACTGGCCATAGCCATGGTCCCTACATCTGCCTGCCCCGTGTCAGCTGGCATTTCTTTTACTTGTTTACACATGAGAAAGGTATATACACTTTCTAAACCAGCTGGCAGCGTGCATGCCAAGCAGTAACACCCTGGAAGGCTTTTACACAGTGAAACCTGCCATCTATACTGCCAGTCTGTGGTAAGTGTGCCAACACAATGGCATAAGGGTTTTCTGGTCCCCTCCCTTGAGCTATCATTGCAACAAGCATCCTCTCCTTCTCTTCCCTTTCTACATACACACACAGTCTGAGCATCAACATCCAGAAACTGGCTTCCACTGTGATGACAATTACCTATCCCAAGCAGCGATGCTTAAAATTGAACTATGGTTCATGAGAGCAAAAGGCTATACCTGTGAGCACCCCAATGTGTTAAACAACCACACCAGGTAGCATTACACGTATCTAGCAGCAGCTACTTAAAAAGGCCATCTGCCAAAAGAGGTTGGTTTCCTATTTTAAGTTCTCATACTTGTAGTTTTAAGGGAAAACAGTGAGTTTACAAAGTTGATGATTAGGTTCAACTACATCTCCCTAGACCCAGGCAGTAGCATTATTGCTCAAAATAGAGCATGTTTAATAGAAAGTAGGAAAAGACTAGCTGCAGTGATCTTGCCCTGGATGAACACACACAGACGTGTATAGCTGAGGATTTACGTGGAAATGTCTTTATGCTGTTTGTGAATTATTTCACTTGAATTATGATTGCCTTGAATGATATATATTTTGAGAGTGTAACATTGCAAAAGTAAACTTTAACAAAAAGGGATATTTATTCTTCAGATTTAAAATTAATTTCCTGTATTCCTCTGGTTTTTTATCCTATCTAAGCTGTAACCTTATGAGAACAAAAATGAGAAACTATTTCTTTACACTGAGACCGGTATCAGATGAAATATAAATGTAATGGTTTCTATAAATGTTAACCCACTGCAACACTCTATCCCAGAACTAAAGATCTGCAGACTGTTTTAGGTTAAGTTACTGCTCCTCTCCATGTTAGGTAATCCAATGTCATTTAAGTAAAATAAATTGGAACTACTCAAGGAATAAAAAGAGGTGAAAGTGCAAAATCTGGTTTGGATAAAAGTTTAATTCTTCAGTTCCAAGTGACATAGCCCTTACAGGAAGCAGAGCAAACTCAGACAGGAGTGGCCAAGTAATGAAGATGGATGCATCTTGTTATCAGCAAGCCATTTACTAGGGCTTGATGTAACCTTAAACATTGCAGATAGCTCAATGGCACTTGCCACTAAGCCTCTAATTAATGAATAGCAGGCCCTAAATTAACAATGTGCATTTACAGATGAATTCTGGGCACTCATTAAATGATGTTCAAATATCAAGCAGTAACTGTTAGGTTTATTCCTTCTGGATTACTGTATACAGTGTTTGTTTGCTGGGAGTTTTCACAGGAGGTTTTGTGTGCTCAAGTGCTGTGAGCCCAGGTGCACTTCAGGAAAGGGTATAGTTCACTGGAGGAGGGCAAGACGGAGTAGCTGTAAACCAGGCATTGTAACACCTGTGCAGCAATTTAAGGAGGATTAGAATGATCTTCTATTCAGCCTTAACTGCAGTGGGAAAAAGGGCTTGATTGCTTAAGGCCATTCTCAAACCTCCATTTTATATTACCCTCCTTTGCAATATCCACACTGGTGCCTTCCAAGGCGACCTGGAACAGTACCCAGGAGGGTTCAGTGGTGGGATATTGTTTAGTAAGTGACTAGTTCCTCCACAGCTCACGTGAGAGTATTGCTGTGGAAGTGGTCTTGCACCCAGTGTCCCAGCTCCTTGGTCAAGGAGACAAAGAGATAAGAGCTCAGGATGAAACCTGCACCTTAAGATGTATGTGCCAATCAAATGGTATTTCAGAACAATAATAGCACTAATTCTTTACATTGTCCTATTGTACATGTTGTGCTTAAGGAGAAACAACAGTGCAGCTATAAGAAATGTAGCAAAGCATGTTGCCACATCTGCTAAGTCATATCTATATCAAATCAGAAGAAGTTTAAATCACTTACTGTGCTGAACTATAATGCAAGTGAGAGAATGAGCCTTTCAGAAATATTGGTGTAAACTGGGATTGAGGTCAAACAGGCAAAGCTGATTTAAGCAAAGTCAGAATTGAATCCAAGGTCCCTGAAAAATTAGACAGGCTGTTCTCTGTAAATGGAAAGATAACTACGATCTTCTGGGAACAGATCCTTTCAGACCAGCAACTTCAGTATTCAGCAACATGAGGTTTTCTGCATTATGAATGTTCTCGTTAATGTGCCATCCAGCTACTACCACATGATAAGTTCAGCGAGACTATCAGTAAAAAAAAAAGGGGGGGGGCTAGAGAATAAATGGTGCTTTTCTGGAAGGCATCCTGTACACCATCTTATCCCAGGACTGTTCTCCATGTCAGAAAAGTTTTAATGCAATACCAGTCTGCTGTGATGTAAAATTACTAATATGATTGGCATTCCTGTAGCATTACATACAGAAGAGAAACATCCGCTCTGAGCAGAGCTCACTTTCAACTGTGCCTGCAAACATTTGGGGTTTGTGCATAGGCTGTGTAAGCAGGATCCCATGCACATTCCACATAATCCAGTGCCATGCATCCAGTTCCATTTATGGGCAAAATGAAACACAGGCTCTACTTTCTATGGATCATTCCCACATCAGCCTTTTCAAAGATTAATGTGGACAAATTTAGAAAAGGGACACTCCCATAGCTTCATGCAAGCCATTCAAAACCAACGTTTTGCAGACTTAAAATTTAAAACAAAGCAAGCACAAACTTTTGCTTAATAAAAGAGTATTCTGTAGAAAAGACAACTGGGCTGGGGTTTTGTCACCTGGATTTTCCTTTGTGATTTGTTGGCAGAAGATGGGAAAAGCAACTGTCTCATGCACCTTTCCCAGCTTCTTTTCACTGTGGAGGACTACATGCATACTATCCCGTACATGCATAAGGTGATGCTGTTATAGTATCTGAGGGTTGCTTTCTTTTACCTTTGAGCAAAAAACTTTATTTGAATGAGAAAACTGTATTATCTCTCATGAAGAGAAAGCTCTTCCTCTCTCTCTTTTTGTCACTTCCTTATAGAATTATCTCTGAAGCTTTCCCTATCATCCTCTCTCTTTCTCTCTGCAACTATTTTGAAAAAAAGGAATCCATAAATCAGCAACAAGTATTCTTAGTTACCAGTAGATAAGGTGACAGCAACTATAGGAGCTTTCCTGTGCTGTGAATTGCCAGAAAAATGCAGTGGTATTTATTTAGTAGGATGGCTCTTTTTTAGATCATTACTGCTTATTAACAACAGTACGAGCATCTTGCGGTCTGAATGTAGTTTGAAAAAAATGTGTAAAATCACAGTAAAAATGTTAGTATGGGTTTCTTAGAGTTCTGAATATTCATCCCTCTTATTTCTCCCATACGTGCACCACAATGTTAGTTGGCAGCATTCAAACTAGAGTTTTGTATTTCTAGAACTGTCCTTACTCCCCTTTTCCAGTCACAGGAGCCAAGAACTGCAGCAGGGTTTGTAGAGGCACACATTAATTTCAGTTTAGTCCTGCAAGCTACATTCCTTTCTGAACATGTTTTAACCTGACATCATGTTCTTCCTCAAACTTCTCACAAATAAAGATGTGATTCATATAAACTTCCACTCTCCCCAAGCTCTGCCAACTCTCCATTTGCTTTTGGCAGACTGTGTGGGCACTTCTGATCCTAGACAGGAATGACAAACTCAGCACCTTCCATGTGCTGTACCACAGGCAGCATGGAAGTGTCAGGGGGCTGCAGACCACAGCAAATCCCCTTTCTGAGCAGAATGCATGCCTCAGAGATCGTGGCATAGGTTGTTTCATGAACAGCAATTACTCTGTGCAGTAGAGGTGGTGCAGGGGGCTCCCAAAGTTGGCACAGTTCATCGTGGACCAGGAGAAGGAATGGGGTTGGGTTTTTTTCTGGCAAAGACCCATCCCACCCTGCCTGCTGCCACAGACCACCTGTGGGAGGAGTGAAGGGGCTCTGTTTTGTCCGTATCAGGCTTTACCTAGTTTTGTTGGGCATCTACATCCTTTGGAAAAGCATACCTATTGGTTGATTTTGAGTGTGGATTTATATTCCTTAATGCAATGAGCTACACGTTCTTCTTAAAAGAACAGTCATTACTACCCCTGCTGCTTTGCTCAGTAAGGACGAAGGAGTTTAAAGTTATTGTCAGGTTTATTCCTTGTTGTGCTTCTTAATGAGCCAGACTCTGCCATGCTTTTTGGTTCAGAGCCGGGTGAACAGGCTCTTCCCATGGGATTAACGCATGCTTTTCTGTTGCTTTCCCTTTGAGTTGTCACGTGTCCCTAAATGAAAAGCTGTCAGATCTCCCAAAAAAAGCATTTATGCCTTCTTTATGGATATATAAATGCCACTAAACAAGATAGAAAGCAGAGCCTGAACATCAGGTGGAGGTATTAAGTGAGGTGGAGCTAGTGACCAACTATGTGAGACCATTTTGCTCCCAAAGTCATAGTGAAGAACCACCCAAAGGCCTAAAAGCTGCTTTTGCATATTTTCAAGTATGAAGATTGCAATAAATTATCTACAAAACAAGCAAAAGAAGTCGTGGAATCCGCAGAAATGAGAGATCCCAAAGCTCTGGAAGAATAAGATCACAGAGTGGACCAAGACAGAAAAAGAGAAATCAAAACTAAAACAAAAAAGAAGATGAAGAAAAGTGAAAAGGGATGAGTGGTAGGTGCACCTTACAGAAGCTCTTCTGTCCTTGGAAGCAGTATATCATTTACTGTAGCACAACCATGATATCCATTTATCATAAAACCAATATGGGGTATCATGCAGACCATCTGTGAGTCTTTCCAAGGGCGAAACAGACAGTATAAATTGTCTCTAAGTCTCAAGGCAGAGGGGCCACGACTCGTGCAATGCAGCAGAGCAGTCCCCTGGCAGCAGAACTGCCCCCCACCCCACCCCCAGCAATTTGCAGGATGTGCTTAATCCAGTTTAATTTGTTTGAACAATGACGTTCAAATTCTGGGCAGAAATTATAGTGTTTGTAGCAAACCCAAAAATGATGTGGAAAAGTGTGTAAATTAAGTTGTTTAAAATAACACTGGGCTAATATCAGAACTCTAAAGATGTGGAAGGAGTTGTCTTCTCAATTATGAGTTGGAGCGGCAATGATGTTACACCTGTTTACATCAGCTGAGGGTATAACCTAAGCTGTTTTTCATATATTTTTCCTTATTGCGGTTTACAGTGAACCTCAGAAACCCACAAGTGAAACCTGCTTCCTTATATATGTTATTTTTTCTCTGTCAAACACACTCCCTGGCATGTTACTGTAGAACTGTTTCTGTATACTAGGCTCCAGGCACTGCACTTCTTTAAAACATATATAAAACATTAAAAAGGGATTCTGTTGTCCCAAGGGGTTCATAACAGGACATAGAGGCCTCACCTCTCGAATTGTCTCCTAAAGTAGGTCAGTTTTAGGCTACAGTACTGCTCCAAATCCAGCCGAGATCAGTAGTGAGATTACAGCTGGGCCATGAGTAATTTATTTGCTTGTTTGTCTCAGAGAGCATGTCTGTGGGCCGATCACATTGCCTTGTGTCTTTTTGCCATTCACATTTGTTTAGCCAAATCTCTTCTAAGAAATGTTAATCCATCACATTATCTGATTGCTCAGCCGTTACTGGCCAGGTAACTCAGGTACAATCGTTTCCATTGCCAGATTGGATAAAACCCTATGCGAGTGTCTCATTTGGAAATGTGCTTTGTAGGAATTACGATTAGTACAGATGTTGCTTCTAATTTGTGAGAGCACCATGCCAGCAAATTTGTTTAAAACATAAAATAGTCCATATATTTACACTGTATGTTTTATGTTACACCCAATGGGTGAGGCCAAAAACATCCCAACTACCTGTCTTTGGCCCAGCTGTCGGTATAAAAGACAATAATGATTTTACTCAAATTCTCTATTTTTTTTAATTGATAGCCAAAGATGAAACAACAGCCCCCGGATACAAAAGTTGAGATGGGGAAGTTGTGGAGATGCCATTAAGGATCTGCCAGTCCTCTCTGCCCTTCCTCCTCCCCTAGCTCTGTGCTGTAGTGCTTTCCGACGGAGAGTCACCGAGCGCAGCCCCTGGAGAGAGGAGCCAACATGAGCACAGGAGGGAGTCTTCCTATCCCCAAACCTCTTCACCCCGTCTAATTAATCAGTCAAGCTGTATCAGATACATATGTATCTCATGTATTGCATCATGTCTTATTCATTTTAGTCCTGATTAGCTCTCTAGCACAGGGGGGGAAGCTATAAATGTAAAGATGAAAACTGTCACCCGTCTTTATTCTGGTTAGCACCTAGAATCCCACAGCTGGATACTGCGGGAGACCTAGTAATCTTTTCTTTAATATTGGCTGCATAGTGAGTGTACTTATAGGCTCAAGGACTCTTTTTCAGACCCTTTTTCAGGACTTTGGGCTATGGAAATGGTTTTACTTGGAGTTGGCATCCAGAGTGCCTGACCTGCCGCCTCCGGTGTCGGAGCCCCAGCAGAGACTGCCAGGAGCTGCCTCTGGGGCTGAAGCTGAGGGCAGCAGAGCGGCACGCAGTTTAGCCACAGCATTAATTTGTGTAATTCTGGAGCTGGCAAGTCAGCGTAAGTGCTCATCAGCCCTACCCAGGCACAGGTTCTTTGATGTGCGGCATGGGGTGAGTTTCTAATATTCATGCCTTCAAATAGGGCCTAAGTTTGCCTAACAGTAAGTGCTCAGCAGTCTATTTGACAATTCAAATAGAGTTGAAAAGCTGGTTCCCAGCTTCATTTCTTTTGCAATAGTTCTATTGTTCTTAGAAAAGAATTGTCTTTCATCACAAATAAACTGCAAAATGTTCATATGGGTAGTAGAACTGAAAAGCAGTTTTCGGATACAATTGGCCTTTGTGTGCTTAGTGCTGGAGGTGGCCATGTTGCTGAAAAATGATGTTGTCTGTGATGCCAACCATATGACAATTAACTCAGCAGAGGAGAGTGTGTGAATCCATTTCCAACCTGTTTTAATAATAGGGTAACAACCAAAATGCTTTCTCCAGTGGTTAAACCAATATTAAATTCGCCTAGAAACTTGTTTACGGGCTTTTCCACTGGGTTTGTCTATTGCCAGTGCCGTGAAGGACATCAATTTTCAGTAAGACAACCGCCTCCAGCACTGGGATTGGAAATGCCAATTGTAATTAAAACTTTTTTTTAAGCAAATGCTTTTTGCAGTTTAATTATGGCAAGAAACGCTTCTTGTTTTGTGAACTTCCAGACTGTTGAGCTCAGCAAAACTCTGTTTGGCATTCAGCAGGTGAGTCTTGTCCTTGCTGATGTCAGTGGTGCACTTACTACTCCAAACACAACACTGGATATTCAGCCTTAAATAAAATCTGAACAAACTGTACTGCACCCAGGTTAAATGTGCTGTAAACACTGATTATTTACGACCCACATTTAATCCTAACTATGGGTTATGTATATTTTCCCTCTTTGATATTTTTGCTGTAATCACAGTGTGAGTCACACAACCTATCAAAAGTGCAGATATAAACTACAGTCGTTTTATATGTTTCTAAACAATGAAAACAGAAAGAGAAAAGTAATCTCACAACAGCTCAATGTTTTCTATTTTCCAAAGGCTCTTATTGGTGACATTTCTCCTTGCACTGCTGTTTCTGCAATCACATAGCAACACAGCCCTTGAAATAACTTTTTGGTACTCAATATATAAGGTACAGCGTTTGGAGAAACTGATTCCACTCAAATGCCACCTGTTTAAATGCTAAATGGCATGAAAACCAAAAAGAAAAAAAGAATGACAGTCCAGTGGAGGAGGCCGCTCCCCTGTTTGGATGACTGAGTTCCTCTGTTCAGCTATTAGTCCTTTTTTCTTGAGTTTCAAAGCAAATGACAAGCAAGTGGGTGTAGCAGAGTTGACTTGGTACAGTGCCTGACCATCTCATAGCTTGCCCTCCTACAATCCTTCACAGGATTCAGGCTTGCTAAGACCCTGTTCTGTTCTCTGTTGAGACATGCCTGCAGCCTCCTCAGACTGTTTCTAAATATTGCCATTTCAGCTTTTAAACTATGCATTTGAGAATCTGCTTCTAGCAGGGCCCAGCTGGACTACTTTTGAGGAAGCATCAATATATTTTGAGTCAGACAAGCAATGGAGATGAGACAAACATCTAACATCCAAACACTCTCAAACCTGGAGAATTTCAGATCTTCATCTAAACTCTATGGTTTGGGCTCCCCTTCCTTCAGGAAAGCATCTGCATTTTTCTGAACTGCCCTTTTTTCCAAGTTTTAGGCTGTCCCTAAAAGCCACTCTGCTCCTCTTTTCTTCTAACTGCACAATAAATTGAGTGCAGTCCTCCTGAAGCAGGAGCCTTTCCTTGCAGTCTTCGCCTATACCACTTCAATTTCTCCCAACCAGCAAATCCCAGTTCTCCCCGGTGCCAGAGCAATGAGGTGGTTATCAGCTTGCCTACCAAGTGCTGGCTAGGAGTGAATTCCAGATTTTTATCTTAAGACTTTGCACCTCTGTGTAGAATTCATGTCCGAGCACGTATAGGGTTTAACTGCTGGGCATGAAAAGGCCTGAGGAAAGACCGCCACAGCTATTGAATATCTACAGCAACATCATTCAAGGCAGAGAAAAGTTCTTGTCCAGTCAGGAAATGCAGAGATAAGGGTTGACTTTACTGAGTGATGGAGTTGGCTGTCATGTTTGCAAGAGCAAAGCGGAAGTAGCCAGTGCCATACATTTCAATGCAAATCCACGTTTATCAAGTTCAGGGTTATTCAGCCCTACAGCCTGTCTTGGGCTCATCTCTAGAGAAAGTTCGAGGTAGGGGGAATATCATTAAGAAGGAGGAATCAGAGGTTCAAAGGAAGATGTTGAGAGACATGGAGCTGCATGTGGTAAGAAGCAAGAGAAGGCAGAAAAGGGAATGAAAGAGGTTGTTATTATTTCTTTAATGAACGGAAGTTCTTTTCAGGAAGGTTTACTTTTCTGAGACCTGCACATTTTGCAGTTGTATTCAAGTGTGGAAAAGGGAGAGCTCCTCTTTTTCCTCTTTTCTGAGCACAACGTATCATTCTCTGTGCTTTCTAAGCTATAAAATTAGCACTAGCAGCTATAATACAAAAGAGCCACAAAAGAATTTGCAGTCCCAAGCCTTCTGAAGTCAGTATGGCCTATTATGGATAGTCCTTGTAACACAGCCCCAAAGGGAAGCAATATGCCTGACTGATGTCAACTTTCAGTGAAAGTTTCTTCTGTGCTTCCACAGCATGTACCACTAGATTGAGCATCTGGTTGAGACCACCTAGAAATTCTCTCATGCCAACAATTATTTTTATTCTATGAAATTTCTTGCAATTTCTCGCCACAAGGTTTGTGACCACCCTAAATATTAATGGCAGTGAAGTCAGCAGGACATACAGTGTGGTCAGATCTCTCTTCCACACCAGATTTGCCCACACCAAGATTGCAGGAGAATATGGTCATTATGGGCTGATTTTGAACAGGTTTCCTATCTAGAAAGACAGAGAGAAGTGGAAAATATTGTCAGTCAATGATCAATGGCTTCAGTGACACAACCCATTTCCTCACTGCCATGGGTGCGTAGGGATATTGAAACACACTGGTCATTTCCCCCCAAACAGAAGTTTTCTCCAGTGTCACTAGTGTACTTCTGAAATACTGAGATGAATTATA
The DNA here is from genome assembly GCF_965638725.1 of Aptenodytes patagonicus. Taxonomy (NCBI): domain Eukaryota; kingdom Metazoa; phylum Chordata; class Aves; order Sphenisciformes; family Spheniscidae; genus Aptenodytes; species Aptenodytes patagonicus. Next base: position 74,305,460 of record NC_134953.1, on the reverse strand, counting down.
CCAAGTCGAGTAATGTACAGGTTTCATTGTCATACAAAATACATGCGTAAGGTTATTATGATAATAATGCCACTATACTGTGAAATATTTGCATGCCATCTTCCATTCGTATCAGCTGTACAGGATGTCAAGTATGTTGTGCTTGCAATAATTTTAGGAATGTAATATTTTCAAGTTCAGGAAGTTAACAACTTGGGCTTTTTGCTTTGCACGTCGTAACCTTTTATGTTATCATTTGGTGAGATGAGGTGAAGACACAGAGGCGCATAAATTGGAGACCTCAGGTCTGTGATTATGTTATTGCTGACCCTCATCACATCTAACATTACACTATGCAGCACTGCTCACAGGAAAAAAACTACGCAGAGAGAGGAGGCGAAGTGTAACTTGTTCACTTGAGAATAGTTATGTTTTGATAGGTATAAATCAGGACAGTTACGCTGAAGTCAGTGTTTCGTCACTGATTTGGTTACAACATCTTCCCAATCTGCTTTGTAGATTGAAAATATATATAGATCCAAGTTCATTTTTGCTGGAACACCTTATATAGCATAAATTGTACAAAGCAGCCCTAAAGGAGGGAGTCCTTCTTAATGACTTCAGACTTACCCTCTTCCTGCAACCACCAAAAGAGGCACGATGGGTCTTCCTGATTTCCAGCTGCCATAACAACTCCTGAGTCAGAGCTCGATGAGTGACCCGAGCGCAGCCCACCAGCCGCTCTACCTTGTGGCAGGACACGGGCCAGCAGGCAGCTGGCCCAGGCTCCAGTGAGCACGAAAGGGCTGTAAGGATGACGTTGCCCACACACAGACACCTTCCGGAGCCTGATGTGTGCTTCTTGGCCATGCCGTCTGATACCATGGCAGTCTTTTAACACAAAAAATTGTTGTGGCTGTGGTGCTGTCAGCTCAGGATATTTGGGGAAGAGGTTTCCTACTTGAATTACATTTTCCAAATGCAGGACAGAGCCGTCTGTGCTGTGATCTGTCCTGAGGAGTTTGTGAGTGATGTACGCGCTCTACAACACCAGCTGTAACAGGGAATGACTTTCCCATACACCAGTATAATTTAATTCATGAAGCAGATTTCATTCATCTGCTTTTTAAAACTCGCCAGGAAATCTGAAAGTTGATGCAGGCACACAAGCAGCAGCAGAACTGGGCCCTTTAAAGCTTTATCTTCAGAGACATGGCATCCCAACTAACCTTCAAGAGAATGAAGATTCACAGTGCCAGTGTCTAATAACTGTATCTCACTCCATTACAGGTATTTCAAGGCCATTCTGTGTAAACAGTGTGCATTGCTTTGTGTCTTAATCTGTAAAACAACCAAATATCTCGCTTGCAGATATATGTTAAGGTTTAATGCATCTCCTGCCATAAAAGTGTTGCTCAAGACTAATGAACAAACAAATGTTTGCCTAAACCCCTTTGTGAAAGTCAAACAAGCTTTCAACAACTATTCATGTATTTATTGTCAGATGTGAGTCATCAAGTAGGTGCCTGGCCCTGTGCTGTTAGCAGCTAATGCCAATAGTTTCGCAGCATTTCTTCACTCATTTTTCCCTCTTTCTGCCCCCACTTCCAGCACAGTCTCCAGCAAGAACCCATCTGGAGAGTCTTTTGTCAATGGTAGAACTGGCTCTCCTTCGGTGCGGTTTGGGCCATTGTGGCAGCTGATCCCCTTTGCTGTCTATGAGGTGAGGGTGGCATCTTGGGGCCCACCTCAGTCCCATGGTCCACACAGCAGCCGTTTGCTTCGGCGCCACCCTGGTGATCTTGCTGACCAAATGAGCACAAGCACAGCTGTCTCCTCTTTTCCCTCTCCCCAGCTTTCCAGAGGAGCTAGCAGGGGGTTCAGGCTCGGTGCGTATCCTCTTCCAGCTGTAGATATGCCAGCAGTGGGGCTATCTTCCTTCCAGCAGCTTGTCACCACTCCTTTGCCAAAAGTTAGCATCTCTTTCCAAGCTGCCAGCTAAGCTGTTTGTGTGGGCACTCCTTAACCTGTCTCGATCACAGTGAATTGGTTTATCCTGAACAATTCAAATACCAGGGCTTTGCTAACCAGCCCCATATCTGGGGCAGTGACCATTTCAGCAGATGTAGCTGCAGCTGGAGGAGGATGGACATCTCTACCCATAGACTCAACAGCATCTGGAAAGTTCCCATAGGATTTGCCTTCCTAGTACATACCGTGGGTTTAGAAGGTAGAAAAAAAACAGGGACTTATTTCTTGTGTTACTGGGTGGCATTAAAATTGTGTATCAATGCTTGTTTTATTTTTATTCTGCTACTAAACAAGCTGAAGGCTTTAAGGATATTTTTTGTTCTGCTGTGTCAGAGAGGTCTACCCAGGATGGAAAAGAAAATCAATGTTTCAGGGTTGTGTAACTGTGGGGTTTTTTCTTGTGTTGCTTGTTTCATTATGAGGAAGGAATTAAAAATCCCTCCTAGACAGTACTTAAAATATCAAAGTCATTGTTTAATGCCTTTGAGTCACTGTACAACTAATTCAATTGCACAGTGTAGTGCAGTTTCACGGTATGTGAAACACAGATAGTAGAGAGGAATGATTGGAAAGTTGAATAAACACAGCATTAGTTTGCAAAGTCTGAAACTTTCTGATGACTTCTTTTGCAATGATCCAGCACAACAGCTCATCAGCAGAAGTGAGAGCAGGGACTTGTAAATCCAGAGCCCCTACCTCCTCCACCTAAGCTAAGCTAGCTGGGTTGGTGCTGGCAGGAAGCTCTTCTCCCTCCTCTGAACCAGCTACTGGAGGTGGGTTGAGTCAGCACTGGCTGTCAGCAGCTTTTGGTGAGGTAGACAAGGGTCAAAGCTCTGATAATGGCTGTAGCTTTGCAGGACCCATCACCGGGGAATGAACCTCAGGTGGTCAGGGACCAAGGCAGCAGAAGGCTTGGCCTCAAGGCACTCGGGAGGGCCATGCACAGCCAGCCTGGCCCCCTGTACATTGAAACTGGTGCTGTGTTGGGCAGTCAGTAGCCTACAGGGACTAGGGGTGCTTGGTGACAGGGCAGGGCACTTGTCAGTAAAGGGTCATTTCGTGGTCAGCCTGGTGCATCTGACTTCACACCCAAACCTAAGAGGTGACAATACAGAAGGTCTTCCAAATACAGCAGGGGTTAGGAGGGAAAGGTACAGATCCACCTGCCTGATTTGTGTGAGTCCTGTTGCCATCATAAAGGAGATCGTCCCTGAATTTATCTTTGTACCAGCTTTGCAAGGTAAAGCGGCAATGTTATCCCTATTTTACAAATGACAGTCTGAGGCACAGAGAGGCTTCAGCTTTGCCTCTCCTGTCACTTTACGGGAGGTAGTAGCGGTGTAGACCTATCTGGGTTGGCTCTCATTTAGCTAGGTGTGGTAATATTTTGCCCACAGATTCAAAGTTTCTTCTGATGCAGGCTTTATGTGGGTAGAAACAACCAAGACCTGGGGCCCTATCTGCTCTCTGAAAACACCGATTTGCCTCCTTGTTAGCCTCACCAAGATCCCTGGAGCTACTATGCCTAAGTTAGACATTCCCTGCCCCAGCCTCCTTACCCACATGTAGATCTCCCAGTGAAGATGTCCACAGCTGGGTCTGAGCTAGGTGTTCACACACCTGTGAGTGCCAGAGCCCCTAAGCAAGCATCTCCCACCTTGCCCTTAAAGCCAAACTGAAGCTGCATGGCTTGGGCATATCTGTGGTTGGTAAACCACCCTGTGGGAGTAAAACACACACCTGATCCTGAATTCCTACTTTGGTTTCATTTATTCCCACATGAAAACAAACACAAAGTAGTAAGTATCTTGAAGCTATCACGGTCACCATTCAAATGTTGATGCTTAGTGTTTGCGACTGATTAGTATTGCCACTGAATCACGGATATTTCCTGTATTAAGTGGCCCTAAACAGTGAATGTCAACATTTTAATGACAACAGCATTGTTGTAGGTAGTGGCAGTTTGGCAAAGAGAGAAGGTAGGAGTGGGATTAGTCTTTAATGAACATCCTGAACAGGCACAGATAGGAGAGGAAAAGGAGCAAAAAATGGGAAGGACAAAGAAGCATGCACATGCCCGTAAAAAGTTTCTGACAAGCTAAAAGCCTCAGGAACAAATTTGAGTTTAAAAATGCATTTGAAAAGTTACATACTCACTTTTGTACAGCACAACAATGGTGGAATGCTAATAACATTTAATTTCCCTTGACTTCTAACCTTCTTAACCTGCTGTGCTGCTAGAACAGCGCTGTAAATCAAAATATGCTGTATTGTATGGTGAACATGTGTATTGAGTCATTCCAGACTGCCTGGTGCTTTTTAAAAACAAAACTCACAATAGTGTTTGTGCTGTTTTTCATTTTTCATAGACCTTTCCCCTCAATCATGCTGCAACTGGTTAGGTTATGTATTAAAAGTACAATATAAAAAAGGGAGGGAAGATGTAGGGGTAGACATAATACCACAGAAAGTACAGCACAGATGAATAGGCCAAAATATCCTTGACATTACTTTCCCCTTTGTTCTAAGTGTTCTTCCAATTTCAATAAAAACAAATTGGAATATTGCCTGGGGTCTACTAAATCATTAGTAAATTAAGAATCTGTTTTTAATAACATTTCACTTGTAAATAATGCATTAATTGACTAGCTTGAAAGTTAGCTTGAATGTTAGAAACTCTGGCACTAAATGCGTAATGAAAGAAGTGTGCTGTTTGAGGAGGCTGGATGGTAAATGTAACAAATTAAATATGACAGTTGATATTTGTGAAAATGGTGATATAATTAGAGGACACCTGCAGCTGTTTTCCAACCAAAACAACAGAAATTAAACATGTATAAAGTATGTGTGTCATATTTTCTCTTGGCATATTTCTTTTGTTCTCCTTAGGGCTTTTTTGGGGGGGGGATGTTCTATTTTTTTCTTACCTTTTGTCAGGTCATATGTCTAACCAAGCAACAAGTGTCTCTTTGTCCGATGCTACCGTTTATTAGATCTATAAGTGAACATTTTGCAGAGTAAAGACAAAGAACATGAATCTTATTTACTGAGAGCTGGAAGTTACTAAAGCACATGACACATGCCCGAGCATATTTTAACCATGGGTGCTTGGGAATAGTCAAGAATTACACCAGGACTCTTCCTGTGCGGTTCTCACCTGCAGGTAGCTCACTTACGTATTTCTCCACCCTGGTGTTGATAGTCTTAGTGAGGATTTCTGTAAAGTAAAAGGTGATGTGACGTGAGGTATAAGCATTGCAAATGTGTAGCTTTCCCTCTTGGCATGTGTGCAGTTGAAAGAGAATATGATGCTGCCTTAGCCATCTCACAAGGGTTTTGAACACCAAGTTTCTAATGATAAAGGAAAAATGTGAAGCTGTTGAACAACATAGATCCCTGTGTCATGCCACTACCGGGAAATTGTGAAGCATATTGACCAAAGATGGCCAAAAATGATAAATTTTTGATCTGGAGCCAAATATTCTGGGTATTTCAGTTCAGGGACTCTGTTCCATCTGTCCTTGCTCCATTCCAGTTGGTGTGCAAGAGAGCATCCTGCCAAAAGAGATAGGATTTGGACTTGCAAAAGCAGGAGTCTCTAGGCTGACTCTCTTCAGAGTTACAGCAGTAACAAGGCAGTGGAATTACTCTGGTATAAATGAACAGAGCCTATATGGTACAGCAAATTTTACTCGCACTTAAAGCCATGTGACCATTTTGCCTGGTGTCAGAGTTAATGGGCATAGAAACTACGCTGTTGGGCTGGGTGAGAAGCACACTGAAGCCAGTACCGCCCCTGTTCCTGTGTACTCCACCTGAGGAAGGACTTCAGGTTCTCCCAGGGTCACTTGTGCTAGGCTTTGACATAGAGCAAATTCCCCGCAGTGAAAGGAAAAACACCACCAGGGCAAGGCAAGCAGTCCTCGCTGTGGGACTCAGCTCTCACTAGGGCTGCTCAATGGGGAGTTTTCTCTACGGCTGAGGCACATAGAGCAAAATTATGTGGGGAAAGTCCCACTGCACCACACAACCAGCTGTGGATACTGTAAATCTTCAGCATGTCCTTTGTCAGCTGTCAGAAACACAGACATTCATAAACAAAGGAGAGCGGGAGACCAAAATTCACTTTAAAATAAACAATGTGGACTTTGATTTAGAATGTGCTAACAGGATAGATATGAACCATTTAAATAAACATACCAGCCAATTGTGTCAACTTTGCTTTGGGGGCAGCAATACCTTTGTTACTGGGGTTTGTATCTGTCTTGATTAGGGCCATGTCAAGCAGCCGTTGAGATTGACTTTGGTGACAGATAGGATGTACTGTACATGACACTGGAAGTATAGTATCATGGAGACAAATGGTGCAATGGCTGAGAAAACCTTCACAGCTCTTTCAGAAATGGCAGAATTCTTCCCTGTGGATGCAAATATATACATTTTATTTGTCTTAAAGTTACAGACTTAGGTATGGCTGCTCTTGCAGGTACCTGTTGGTATGTAATAGCTTCCGTTCTCCACTGCCTTAACCCAGCCCAACAAGGGGTCTGTTTCCACCCTGCAGGTTCTGGGTAGCACACTCTGCATGCTCCATTTATTCCTATAGTGGTGGATATGATAATTATGGCAGAGGAGTCATTTGCCACCTCCAAAGACAAGGTGGTAATAAAGTTTCACAGAAAGTGGACCCTGCTTTTCTTGTTATGAATCGCACAAGCGCACAGCTGGGCTAGTCCCCCCAACTTGCACAGCTTTCTAAATGTGTTCCCCCTTCAGTCTATTTTACAGGTACTATTTCCTGCTCATAATGTAGATCTCATCAGACTTGATGGCAATTGGTGACGGAACGTGGTACACAGGTGATATAGAAGGAGGTGCAGCTCATGGGGGCATGTTCCAAACCTCTGCAGGCTGCTATGTCAGCAGCCACTCTGTGTGACTCTCCTCTTAAGGAGCAAGAAGATCTCCACTGGGTTAAGGCTGTGAGGGGAGTTCTTATGCCCTTAAAGCAACAATTTTGTTGGCCTGCTCCTACTCTCTCTGGGCTTTTTCATTACTCACTAGTAGTTTTTAGGAGGCAAATGTATCAAGACCTACATTTCCCAGGTAAAAGGCATAAAGTAAAAACAACCTATCTACCAGATATTACAATATCTACCAGAAGGAAGGAGTTGCTCAGCCTCCCATTATCTTTCACTTGAACAAGACCTTTCCCAGGTGTCATTCACAGATATCAAAGATGATAATACACCTTTATTTTTGGCTCCTTTATAGGGTGTTTTGCAGATGCTGAGTTTCTGAGTGGGTGGGGGATCCATTACAAACTTTTATTTATCACTATACCCAAACACTGTAGAGACTCAATTTCCCTAAAAACCCTCTTTGATTAAATAGCATCAGCAGCAGAGGTGGGGACTCCAAAGGCTAATTGCTTTTTATGGTCTAAGGGGAACATGCATAGGAAGGTGGCTTTCAGCTTGTTGCCCGTAGGTTTGCAGCAGCAAATCAGAGAGCCAAAGGCACAAGGAGTTTGACTACCCCTGCATTTGTTTTCCGGGGACAAGTTTGTTGGCTTAAATTAAGCCTGCTAAAAATGTGGCCAAGATTTGCACTGGCAAAAAAAATGCCCCTGCCTATGCCTATGTAATGTTACACCGACTTGAAGGTTTTTTTAGCTATAGAGAGCTACAGATCAAAACACAAACCTATTCATTTAAAAAAAAAAAAAAAAGAAATTAATATACCCGAACATAAGGAAGATGTGCTGGCTTAGTTAAATAAGGCGCAACTGGTATTATTTAATTAAAATCTAGAGTGCAGCTGTTAAGGAAAAATCTAGCCAGTTTCAGATAGAAAAATATGCCCTAATAATGTATTTCAACATCATTTTGACACTAAACTCAAGAATAAGGTAGGGGTGAATGTTTTGTATGTGCGTGCATACATATGCACGCATATACATCTGTGTCTGTGAGAGTAAGAGAGAGGGGGAAAAGGCAAATGTGTTCAAATACTTTTTCTTTATTGAGAGAAACTATAAATAAAACTAGACTTATGTGAGCCAGCGGCCAGGAGGCTCCGAGGATGCACAGTGTGTGCTTAGAGGCTGAGGACAGGGGGAGGTGATGCTGTGAGCTGCTTTGCCTGTACACGAGCCAGGGTTTTCTGTCTTTTACCACCCAGGTGTACACAGTGGACATCTCACAAAAGAAAATGGCTTTGTTCACTGAGTGAGAAATCATTTCAACTATGCAATCTTTCAGTTTTCTCCAAGAATGATAAAGATGCATTTATTTTCTATAAAGAATAGTTATAGTTAGTTAATTGCATTGCTGCTGTTTCTAAAACTTACTGGGCTAATGTCTTGTTTTGCTACCTAAAGCAGAGCATTTCAGCTTTTCAGAGAAATAATTGTATATATTAGACTGACAGAAAAAAATAGCAAGTTTTGGAGAGTGTTTTTGAGGAACCAGACAGCTATGTAAATGAAGGAAACAGAAACACAACACTGTGGGAAGTTTTGGTGGCATTATTATTTTTTATTTTAGTGACTATTTATACAGCACTGTAATTTTGCATGACACTCTTCCGAGAGTAAAAAAGGCAAGGGGTCAGACCCGTAGTATACTCTGCTACACATATCCGTAGCTATACCCTGCTCCACATAGTATCTGACTGAGGAAGGGCTGGGAAAACAAAGTTAGGCTACTTTTCTCCTCTTCCCATCCTAGTGTTGGCAGTCAAGGTTTCTGAAGCTGTGTCTTGTCCTGTCCTTGCTATATTGCTTTTGCAGGGGCAAGAGATTTTTGAGCAAGATCTCACAACCCAAGGAGTCCTCAGGGCAGCAGACCTGTTTTTTCTTCTGCTCTTCTCTCGAGCAGTGCAAAGCTGCCAGAGAGAGGGCTGAGGATCAGGCCTCGTGGTAGCTGTCATACAGAGCTTGCAGCGTGCAACAGATGGATATAGGAAAGGAGGAAAACGAGCAAAAGGAGAAGCAGGGAAAGAAGGTCAAAGGCTAACATAACTTATGATCATTTTATTCATTACATCTCCAGTTAGAAAAGTACCACCTATTTGTAATGAAAAAGAGTTTCGATCATATTTTGATAACACCAGTCTTTTATTTCTGTTCATGAAATAATTAACATTTGTGGAATTTTACCATCCTTGTAACATTTGTCCCAAACAGGTATAGGTTTTCTAAGATTTTCTTCTCTCTCTGTTATTTCATGGTCTCTGTGTAGCATTTGTTTGGTCATTCAAAGCAAATAGTTCACCCTTTCCTAGTTCACCCTTTGTCTACAAGTGAAATTCATGTCATGTTGAAATAGATTTCATTTGCGGCGAGACAGTGGTGGGTCCTCTGCTTCCCCTACGTCCACAATCCCCGTGTAGGAGCTTTGGGTAGCAGTCCCTGAGGGAAAATCACTGGCCTTTCCCTCCCCAAGTTGCTCTGAAAGAATATGCAGGATCACTTGGCTAGCCAGCATGCCAAAAGCAGAAACTAAGGTAAAATGGACTTCCAGGGAGTATCTGAAGGGGGGGGGGGGGGGGGGGGGGCAGGGAGGAATATTTGAAGCAGAGAAAGGTAGCTCTTACTCCAGGGATACAGACTCAAGTCTGAAAGTCACAAAGACGAGAGTGGGGAAAAGAAATCAAACCACAAAGTCTGTTTTTTTCAGTGGCTCTAGTCCATATGAAACAGCAATGCTATATCAGGGAACTAAATACCAGAGGAGAGAGGGGGAACCAGAGAACGAGACAGATGAGGGAGGGGGCCAGGTCAGTGTTAAATGGGAACAGGGCACGGAAGCCCAAAGGATGAGGGAAGTAGCCAAACAACTGCCAAGTGGGCATAGCAGAGCACAGGTGAAGGAAAACTCACCCTCCAAACTCTTCCACGGTCGTGTTGGCTTTCCTGCTCTCATCTGTAAGACCTGGAAAAAAAATTGTTACAGCTCCTGTTCTGCCCTGCCTGACCATGTGCCCTCAGGGATCTTGAACCACGAGGGATCCACATGTTGCTCGGAGCCATTGCACTGCGCATGGGAGGCTGCCACCAGGAGCTCCTCGGGCTCTGAGTAACATCCCTACCATGCCTCCTGCTCCTCCCGGGCACAGTGGACTGAGTTGAAAAGCCTGAACACTGAATATGTTTGCTCTGGGCAATTTAAATTAGACCCTTGTATGTTATCTAAGGCGCATTTTTGTATTTTATCCACTGCCTGAATCTCAGATGCAGAAATATTTGCACAGCTCTTCATTCTTTGGGGAGCGAGACACGGGTTTTCCCCAGTGGCGCAGTGATAGCTTCTGATCCGCCAGCCTCCCGCTGTCCACTGTCATTGCGGCTCACAGTCACCGAGTGGCCCGAGGAATAGCTGGCACTCAAGGACCCCCCCTCCAGTGCCCATAACTCTGAAACTACATGACATCTTAACCTTTATGAAATTTCTTCAAGACAGCATTTAAAAACACCCAAATCTTTCCTGACCTTTACATTTTAGTAGAGGGTTTTTTGTTTTGTTATTTTTTTAAATTGATGTTCCTATATTTTTTTCTTTAGCGGTGGCATTTTTAAGCTAGTTCAAGAGGAACTTTGCTTTGCCTTTCCCATCCTGGTTGAGCTCAATCATTAATCATAAAGGGAAAGCACTCCAGACTCAAACCTAACTTTATAATGTTTTTATGTTTGTGACATTTTATCTCTCTCAGCCAGTGGGAAGTTCTTATCCTTTTAATTTATAATCTGTTAGGTTTCAATTTGACTCTAGATGCTGACTTCCTTTGTAGCCTCCCATCCCCATTCTCACCCCCGTTTCACCATGCTGTGGCTTGGTGATTGCGTATCGGGTGTACAGATCACTCAGAGAATCTCCCAAGGGGATCAGTGATTGCTGCCCTGGATCATCAGGAAGCTGACCCCTTTCCGTATGTGGGAAATCAAGGTATCTTCAACAGAAAAGCCAATGGTGCAATTTGACAGTAACACACTGCCTAAACCTAGAATTAATCTGTTGAGTACTTCAGCAAAGCTGACTTAGTGTAAAGCTAACACAAAAGAGGAATCAGTCCTGGCATCTTTACACAAAACTATGAATATTTGCAAAGAAAACCTGGAAACTTGAAAGGAAGCATTCTAGTTTTTTCTACGGCACTTGCTCTTTTTAATGTAAATAGAAATTGCGTATCCTGCAGTGCACAGCATTCTGCTATAAGACCTGGCTTTTTACAAAGAGAAAACTTTCCACATTCATATATAGTCTTTATCTAGTATAATCTCATAAAATCTTCCATGATATCAGGCAATTATAACGTTCAAGGCTCAGAGTCTAAATACTCTCTAGTGGTGCTACTGGATTTGTTTATATAGTATTGTTCTGTTGCAAGTAGAGTACAACACTGCCACAGCTTTGTAGGCACAAAGACGAGTTCTGCTAAGCCTGTGTAAGTCTCTGCTCTTTAGCCCAAAAAACTGAAGGTCAGTTCAAAGCTGCTTGTTGAGGGAAACTAATCCTGCAAACAGTACATTCGCTGGCCATTATTTCCAAATCCAAACTATCTTATAGTCATGAAATGGAAAGTTTATGGGGAAAACAAATGCTGCATTTATTACTGTGATGCAACATTCATAAAATATATTTCATTGGGGGGGAGTTTACACAGGGGGTAATGAGATTTTTCCTTTATACATTATTTATAACTACTTAATCCAGGTGCTGTAGGTTATTTTTTTATCCCTCAGTTTCACAGCTACAAAACACTTCAGTATTTCTAATTTATTTCTGCTTACAATACAGATGTTCTCAATTGTGTCTCTAACTACATTTCAACTGTTATGATCGCTTTTATTTGTTTGTGTCACTGTACACTTAGAGGTTGAATGTGCAGTACACAATAGTCAGGTTCCAAGCAGCCTGTAAAAAGCCTCTGGTGATTTAGTTACCAACAAATTAAACTATGCCTAACAGTAATATCTTTATCATTAGTGGTTTTAATCTTCAGATGATTTCCCTGCAGTTTATATTGCCCTGTGCATGGGCTCTTATATCTTCACATAAAGGTTTCATCCTTTTAAACAGCATTTTTCAAGATGACCATTTGGAAACAACATTTGGAGGAACATTTGGGTTGCATCCTCTAACTAAATTTCCAAGCTGTTGGTAACGGACTAAAGAAAATGTGGTCTGCACTGAATACTAAAGAGCTGCAAATGTAAGAGCCTTGAAGGTTATGTGTAAATATTGACATTTTTATTTTATTTAGCATACAAAAATGAACTTGCAATGTTGCTTATCTGATCATACAGCAATGACCGCATCTGCATCATCTGAGATCTATTCCTCACACTTCTGACTTTCATAGATGTTCCAGAGTTTTCCCATTGAGGATGTTATTGATGTCCCTGATTAGGCAACAGATATCTGGGGATTGAGTGTCCATATAGGAACATGTCAACCAAGAGGCAACAAATGGAAGCAGAGGAAAAAAAATCCTTTCATCTTCAAAGGCCATGTTATATGTGCAGATATGGGTCCCAATAAAACCATTAAGGTCCTTTCCTGAGACGTGTAATGGGACTTTAGGGCATTCAGCATCCAGCAAAACAAGGTCTTTGGTTCATCCTAGAGGAAGCACAGAAAAATAACTGTAACATTACATATACCCCAGCTGTTCTTTGCACTTAGCCATACTGCCCTTTCCCCTTGAGTGTGAGTCTGTTGTCATTTCTTTTTTAACCAGAGGTTTCTGTGGAAACCTCAGGGTCTGCATATTTACATGCTTTTTTCCTAAAACACTGAGAAAGACTCCGATGTGCAGATAATACAGCTTGCAGTTCTTCAGGGCTATTGTTTATACTAAATGCGTTTATATGTTAAAGTACTAAGATGGTCACTGCATAGTTTGTAATTCCAAGGCATGAAACATGAGGGCCCCACAGCATTCCCCTTAAATCTAATCAGAAAGCCACGAGATCTTGGCTGTTCACACTACAGATCTGGGTAACTGCTCCATGAATGGCACTACAGTCACTGAAAATCCCCAGTAATGACTCGAGAACGCATTAGTTCTCTCCCTGGGCAGCCTAACCTGAACACCAACACTATCAGGAATTTTTCTGAAGTATCTGCTTCCCCTTTTTAATACTCCTAGTTCCTGCATGTACCCCTCGCATGCTGTTTGCATCAGCTGGCTGCCTCTTGTGCTCCTCTGGGGGTGTCTCAAAGATTTTTTTTTTTTTTTATTTCCACATGTGAGAGAAGGATTTAATAAATTGCAGAATCATAAATTTCATTGAGGGAGAGGGAGGAAGAACAGTAACTTCTTTGTGCTACATGAAGACTGTGCAATTTACATAAATATTGCCTGTCTCTTTAGCAGATAAAGTAATTAAGAAGTGACCGGCATGGCTCTTGTTTGGTCATCCTCCCTGTTCTTGTACAAACTTCATTTAATATAGTCTTCCTTTTACTTATTTGCCAAAGAGTTTCTGATTCTCTCTGTTTTTATATGACACAGTGGTGAGCCTTACCAAGAGGTGCAGTGCTCTGCCTACAGAGCTACTTTACCCAAATTAGAGAATGTGTATGTCCCTGATTCACTTTTCTTTTTTGCAAGAAAGCCAGGCATCAATGTACTCAGGCCAGCATGCTTTTGGCAGCTTATACAAAGTATGGAGAACACATGTAATTTGTCCTTTTTAATTTATTCTTCCCTGCCCTGCAATAGAGTAAGCAGCCTTATCCTGTATTAGTCAAAGCTTCTGAGAAGGCTCCCTCTGTGCTTCCAGAATAGTCCCATAGTGACAGTGTAGCACTGTGGAAATAAAAGACGAGACATATGCAAATGATGAAGCCTGCTTCTGAAAGGGATGAACCCATTTCTCTCGCCAGCACAACATGACTAAGGGTGATCTTGTGGTGGCTGGTGGATACATGTGTCTCTATCCAGTTTATGGCTTCTAGCTGGGCTCATGGAAGGGCTGCATTGCAGAATTGACAGGGCCGTGTCCCATGCCAGCCAGCCGAGGGACAGTGGTAGATTATTAACCTCAATGATCATCTAGTCAAATGGACTGAGAAAATTAATTCCCCCTGCTTCTCCATTTTTGGGGGGGGGGAAGTGGAGAGTGGAAAATTCTGCAAGGACTAAGGAAAGGCTTTAAAAGGAGCAATAAAGACTCCAGCTTTTGGAAGAATCAGCAGCTTTGGACACGAGAGACGATCAGGAAAGAATGCTTTATAGCAGAAAGGTTCCACTTAATGGTGGGATTAACTAAGGTCAAAGAAAGCTGATGTGATGGGAGGGAGGCTCAACAATTAAGAGGAGAGCTCTGAATTGCAGGCAAAAAAGGATGGACATCTTAGAGGATCTTGATGTTACCCGAAATGTTGCTGTGAATTTGGAAAATGAGTGTAGAATTTATTAGGTTTGCATTGACCCGTGTGTCTCTGTGCTATCTAAGCGTAATTTTGTTTGGGGGGCTGAGGGCAGCTAAGCTGCATACTATCATATTGCAGAAGAGATAACAAGCAAAGATCCTCCACCCAGTAAATATGCCAGAAAGGCCTGGAGCAGAAACAGTGCTGCTGCCTACCTATATCTAATAGAAACTTAAAAAGTCACTTGATTTACTGTGGCCTCCTTTTGGGGCTTGTATTTCAAGAAATACAGTCCAGCTGGAGAAGAGAGCAAAAAGAATAATCAGAGGTCTAAAAAAAAAATTGATCTGTGAGGAAAGATTGAATGATCTGGGGTTGTCTAACCTAAACAAGAGGAGTCTTAAAGAAGATAATGTAGGTTTTCAACTACATGAGAAACACTGCTCCAAAGAAAAGGAGAATAATCCTTTCTTGTGTTCCTGGGGGGAAGTAAGTACCAATAGGCTTCAATTGCAGTAAGAAAGATGTCAGTTAATCGTTAACAAATACTTGGTATTCTGTTAGGAATCTGGTGGCGTACTGCAGTAGATCGGGAAGGGGTAGAGTCTTTGTCACTGGATGTCTTTATGAATAGGCTAGACAACATCTGAAAGTAATGACAAAGACGTAGTAGGGCCTGCATTGACCTTGTGAGCCTGGTCAACAACAGACTGGTCAACTGAAGCCCAGTGAGCACCTAATGAGTAAAGTCTAGCAAGAGACAAATGGATTTGGGTCACTTTTGTAGCTGGGACTCCAGGATGAGGTAGGAGGCAGTAAATCCCTTGTGCATTTTGACAATGGGAATCTCCCTCAACTTTGAAAGCAGATTTTTGTCAACTCAAAACACTTTTCCCTTGCCAAACTCATACACTACCTTCATCTTATCTAGAGAAAGCCTCAGCCAACTGGCTTTCATCCATGTCTTATCTCTGCCAGACACAAGGAAGCTGTAACATATGGCTTCAATGAAAAGGAGACGTAGAGCTTGGTGTCATCAGGATATTGATGACATTGTAGCCTATGCCATTTCACAATATCCTCTAGTGGTTTCATATGGGTTTTGAATAAGGGTAACAGCAGTGAACCCTTTGGTACTTTAAGCTGTGAGGCCTGGGAGAGAAAAAATGTTTATCCGTGCTTCTGGGATCTTCTTGACAGAGATTGTCAGAACACTTCAAAGACTCTCTTCTCTCTTGTCAACTGTTTTGCCATAGCAGCAATGTGTAACAGCAAACAGGAAGCAGATATCACGTCTGGACTTTGGTCTGACTCAGATGCAGTGTCAAAGCACGGGGAGAATTAGCAATATTAAGTCAAAATAATGTATTAAAGAATGTATGTGTGTGTATGTATTTGGGTTTGTATGAAGTCATGTAACCATATCGTGACAGAAATTTCCCACCTTTCCCGTAAAATTGCTAACGTCACTAATCAGAACGTATCATCTGACTATTAACTGGAAGAAAAAATTTATATGTAGTTTAGGAATTTTAGTCCTGAGAGCTGTCGAGTGAGAATGTTCTGCGCAGCTGATCATCTGTAGAGGTCTCGCAATGAGACCTGGCCTAATAGATCAGGGGGACAAACAGGTAATCACTTAGTTGGTTTAACCAACCAGTGAAAGTAACAGGTGAAGTGATGTGACCCCTGTGTGAAAAAGGGAGGGTAGAACCCATTGATAAAGACACAGAATGGGGGAAGAAGATATAAAATCTCACTTCAGTATTAACAATTACTCTGTAGGCAGACGTGTCTTTCCCCCCAGGCTTACGTCCATCTGGAGCTCCAACCTACACTGTGCCAAACAAGATTTAGCTTAAATGCCCAGCCATTTATTTGGAGTGTATCATTGGTATACATCTTTGGTTGGTATACAGATTTGCTAATAGCGATTTATATGGTATCTAGTCTTGAAAAGTCTTTGCTTCTTATTTAAAAAACATATTGTATTGTTCAGGTTTCACGTTCGTTCTTTTCTGCTCTCATTGATGAGAAAACTGCACTGAAATAACTATATATGCCTGTCACGTGCCTCAGCTGTGATAATAGAAGTAAAATAAGTACTCCAGAATGTGGTTAGCTCACCTTCCTCAGCCATTTCAACATAACCACAGGGAGGGTGCCCTGGAGGCCCCAGATGCACCACTGGAAGACTTTTCAAAATAAAGCCCTATTAGTAAGGCCATCTGACCTTTCTCCCTTCCCTGCTGTTATATTTGGTGGACAAGACATAAACCATTCCAGTGAAATGTTCAGGCCTGAAAAATGGTGCATTTTGTACCAAAAACACGGGGGCTGACAGGTGCCTAAGCAGAGGAGGAGCTGGATGAGTGAGGTGTTGAAGTTGGCCCGCCACTACCATCCCACCAACATTACAGAGAGAAAGGGGATTCTACATACAGGAATTGATGTAGGGTAGGAGTGAAGCAAATTAGTGAAATCTGTCTTGTTTTCTCATAACACAAATGCCAGCTGAGCTGGAGTGATGCTGTGCAGTAGATTGCAATGAAAACATGCAGCCCGTGATAAGCTGACAGGAGCTGGACTGAGCATAAATAGCTTAGAAACATCAGTGGGTAAAGGCAAAGTTTTTGCTTTTGTGTTTTAAGAAGACATATTTACTATGCTTTGCTTTTCAGAATATAACACATTGTGTTAATGCCAGCAACTATACTTATAACACCTTACACTTCCCATGTGTTTTTTGTCCTTATATATGTAAGTTCTCAGTTTTTTGACCTATGGACCCGTTATAATTATCATTAGAACTTTGTGACCAAGGAGATTAGACTTTCTCAGCATAACTAACTGTTTTCTCAAGACGTCCTGGCTACAGTGGAGTGACTGTGCTGACATTTGCACAGATGGGCAGATGGTGCCTGGGACATGTCTGGTTGCAGTGCAGACCTGAAGATCCTAGTTGAGGAAGCCGAGCCACTGTGTTTTGGCCTGATTTATAAGAAAACTGCTTCTCAGCAAACGTAGCCTGTGTTATCCTTTCTGCTAGATGTAATGGAAAAAAATGGTTAGCCATAGTAAAACAAGCCCACAGCTAAAACATATGTTTTGGCCAAAGGCCATAATGATTTATATCAGATATCCGTGTGTGTTTGTTCCATACCAGCTAAAACTATTTAAACTCCTTGGGAAATACTGAAGAGGGCAAACATTCACAAGTCTGATTGACTATGGGAGGTTATAAGATATATCACAATTGATAAATTGTGCTTGAAAACCATGCAGTATGAAAACAAAAGCTGAAATGGTGTAACTGGGAGGTGGTCTTCTAGAGAAGGAATCTGAATTTTGATTTCTCCTTAGAGTCAATTGTAAATGTGGAATAGTTCCCTCACTCTCAAGAGAGATATTTTGCATTGAGGCTACCTGTGGAAGTCAGTAGATGTTGTTGGGTACACTGAGAAATACAATCCTTCAGGTAGAAGGAGAGGGACAGTTGGCATGGTATGCTTTGGAGTACTTGGGACCACAGACTGATTCAGTGAAATCCAATTGTTTCCTAATTCGAATTCTGAGAATGAATCACATAATTTTCTACAGATAACTGGCTAATGTCCACTAACTGCTGAGAAGAACTTTATGTCCTACTTTGTGATTGACAGCTAACTAATTAGAGTGGTTTTCAGCTTGGGGAGTTGTCATGGTCTGGCCTGCTGCATCTAGGTGCCAGGACCCTTGGCATACTCTTTGCAGCTCTGCTACTGATTTCCTGCTATGGACTTTGTGTTTAACTTCCATTATTTCCCTTTAACCCATTTGGGAAAAACTCGTCGATGTAACACTGGTTTAGAAGTGGCTTTTCATGGATACAGCTAATGGAATTTATGCAAGTAAAATGCTACTCCGGAAGTCCTCTGATAAGCCATACAGACTAGAAAATTACTGATTTAGGAAATAAGTGGGTAACGTGGCAAATTTCATCATGTATTTGAAACTGGTTTATGCATATACCGCCTTTTTATCTTCAGTCCTGAGCATTACAGAAGCCTTCAGCAAATACAGCGCTCTGTTTTAAGCACCAACGTCATAACAGTTTTTACATTCTTGCTTTGCTCTGCACTCATGTAGTCCTGGAAGAGCTCCATGGACTTCAAGGGTCAAGGCAATACTGCAATTACATAGAATTAGAATTCTTTTTCTTTAGCAAAAAGATTCAGTAATGTAGCAAAACCAATGGACCAAGGCCAGCTGTGGCATAAACAGTCATTCTACTTCTTGAGCCAAATTCTTAAATGATGCCAATGAACCTGCTGTGTTCTAAAAAACCCTTTTTTGATCTCCCGTGTGTCAATAGCTTAGACAAAAGGATTGGAGTGGCAGCAATAAAAAGAGCTATTCAAGATCTTATATGTGGCACAACTGTTTTACTTTGTCTTTTCTTGTTAACTGCTTTTCCTGCTTCATGCCCGTTTCTGCACCTACTTACATGGGAGCTGAACATGGCCAAAGACTGACTACACTTACACCAAGATACATATATAAAAGGGCATTTGAATCAATCACCACTTTGCCTATAGATTTCCGAAGTTTAGATCTCCAGCTAGGGCAGATGTAAACTTCTTTGAGGTATAAAGGTAGCTGAAGCAGGTGGGTTCAATGGGTTGGGTGTAGCAGCTGGGAGCAGAGTGCGGAGATAAACAGGCATGTGCTGGTTCTTGTGATTAGGCCAGACAAGCTTTCTCAGTGTTGCCCTGTGTTGTAGAGACATATCTTGTAATCAAGGAATGAATGTCCAAGTCTTCCAACCCACACTTCTGTAATGAAACACCTAACAGGTGGGATTGCCGTGCCTGCAACCAGGCTTTCTTGTTCTGTGACTTTCTGGGATCAGCAAGTATCTATACGATGCCTGGGGAGCAAATTCTCGGCTGCTGCAGCTCCACCGTTGCAGGTTGCTGTTGTTCAGGACTGTGGAGGAGTCCCAGCTCTTTCCGGTTCTGGAAGCAATGACTAGGAACTGCCCTAAGCCTCACCTCGTCACATGTCACTGCACTGGCGTGTGCCAAGAGGTAAAGTAAGCAACACAGAGGGCATCTGGAAAGAGGGGAGACAGGAGGAACTCAATTTGGCAGATGCTGGAGCACAGCAGGTTTTCAGCAGTTTATTTTGGAAGTAATTGTTTGCTAAATAACCATGCTTTAACTGCAGTGGAGTATCTCCAGCTTCAGTAATATTTTATTATTATTATTAAAGACAAAAGCGTACAACAGTTATAGGAGCATGGTGGTGCTCCTAGCTAAGATTCACGATTCACTGTTCATTAACCATTCAGACGCTGTGTGATTTTAGAAGGGCTGGGCTTTTAAGTGGTTTTTCCTAATTCTTGTCGTTCTCAAACACACACGTTTTAATTGCCAAGAAATTAAACTGCAGGAAGAAGAGTAGTGTTATCTGGTTTGCGCATAGGCTGCCTCCATCACACTAGTGCATAATCAAAGAAAATATAATTATAGCTCTGTGAATTTGAGGCCCAATCCTGCAGTCTAGTCTGTTCATCCACTGCTCACAGAAACAGGTGAGTCCTCGGGTTTTGCTTGGCTAACAAGTACCATCCTGTAATAACAAAGAGGAAATTTATGCTAGGATTTAGAGCAGCTGGTTTTATTAAATCTAATAGACCAACTGTCACCTTGGTATCAAGCAGGAATGATTCTCCTGAAATGACTGGAGCTGTACCAGTCTTATATTTCAAGACTGAGATCAGAACCAGGCCCAGTTTGCCAAAAAATAAAGCAGTTCTGTCACTTGCTGGTAGTGAGGAATCAGTTACCCAAATCTTAAATCTCTCTATGTCCAAGCTGAATTTGTACACTATAAATATGTTACATGGACTCCATGGGGTGGTCTTCTAAATATGCTCCACAATGTTTACTAATAAGGCTTGTTTTTCTTCTTCATGCAGCTTGTCCTTTATCACCCTTAGATGTTTCTGCACTAGCATTTTGTTCCGTTCCTATTAAAACCATTTTAAGTTCCAGGAAGAATTTTGATCTTTTTTGTCTTCCAAAACTATTATAAATATTCACAAGTTCAGGGTCATGCTGTCTGTAACCACAAACCTTTAAATCCAAATATTTGAGGTGGGATTTATGGGAGGGGGGGGTTACGTTTACAGCAGGGTTTCCCAAACTGGGTACGAAGGTGCTGGGAGGGGGAGGTGAAAAAGCAAATGATTAATTCTGCTTCCAACATGGGGACATTGTACTGGGGACGGGAGAGGATGAATGGAAGAGTCCACTGGGGAGAGAGGCACAGGGCAGAGTCATTTGCAAAGTGCTGGTTTACAGAACTTTAAAAGGTAAATGCACGTATTTTGCAGGCAGTAGACCAAGTTGTATTGTTTGGCACGAGCTGGCTCCTAGTTACACTTGACTTCACAATGTTTACAGCATTCTCCTTAAAGCTATCAGTTTAACGGGGGGAGGCAAGGCAAAGAAGACATCCCCGTTCTAGTAGTGCTGCCTCAGAAATCCCTATGCCCTGTGTGAAAATGCTGTGCACTTCTTGCTTACCAAGTGGCTTAAGTTAATATGAGGGGACTCAATGTTCTAATGTTAAATGCCAAGGGAGCAATACCTGAAAGGTCTGAGACTGAAGCATCGGACTACACAATTTCCTATTTACTATAGATGGTATATTTAGTAAGTAATCATCCAACCTAATAATCTAAAATAGTATTTGACAAAAAGGTCAAGTGTTTAATATTAGGGCTAGGAGAGCCATAAAAATCTATAAGGAGAATGCTCTGTGGAACAGCCAGCCAGATGCAGCTCCCGGCTCTGTCATTGTATCTCTCAGTTCCTCCTTTCATTCTATAAAAATGTCACAGTCTCTTAAGCTCAAACGATTCCATATGTTTTCTGCTTCTGGAGGACGTAACTCTATGGAAAACTCAGTTCTCGGTTGCCAGACCAAACAACTCTGTCTCTGGAAGTTTCCTCTCTTGAAGTCTTCTAGAGCTTTTCAAAAAGTGTCATGGTTTATGGAGTAAACACAAGTTCCCAGGAGGACGTATAGGACTC
Source organism: Aptenodytes patagonicus (assembly GCF_965638725.1). NCBI lineage: Eukaryota > Metazoa > Chordata > Aves > Sphenisciformes > Spheniscidae > Aptenodytes > Aptenodytes patagonicus. The sequence goes on along the minus strand of NC_134953.1, from coordinate 74,283,985 downwards.
TGTATTTTATGGAAATCTCATTAGAACGCAATGAAAGAGACTTTTTAAATTAAATAATTGCTTTATAAAACTTAGCAGACTTTATGTTCCGGGTCTGTTAGCCAAATGGATCTCAGGCAGAGGGGCGAGAGGGAGTGAACCAAACTGAAAGCTGGGGTAAATGGGCCCAACCTTCACACCGTTTTTGAACTTGACTAGCACATGCAGGGGCTAGAAGTAGCCACAGTGTGCTGCTGATCTACAGAGCAACCTGGGCAGCATCAGCCATGTTTCAGAACCTCGTTTCCCCTGTAAAACATAAAAACAAAACACAGAAACAGCAGCTGAGACTAAATGCTGTATTCGGATCCAGACTGCAGGACACACATACCTGATTTTATTGCTAATACTGTCCTCCCTTAGCTCCTGTCTCTCTGACACCATTCCCACACTCTGTTCTTCATGACTCCTTTCATGACTGTTGGCAGTTTATTTTTTCTATCATCTTCTCATTTGCCTGCAAGGACCTCAGCTATTTTACTTCTGCCTATGGGATCCCACCTCAGTTGTAGCTGTTTGAATTAACATGCCTCCTTGCTGCATCTTCTGGCTGAGGAAACTGCAAGGAGAAGTGCTGTCATGGCCAGCAGAACAAACAGATGATCCACCCTGTAACTCATTGCTGTGGCATTTTTTGTAAACCCACATGGTTAACAGCAGGTTTCTCTTTTTTTTTTTTTTTGGATTGGCACATATATACTACAGGAATGGGGGGTATTTGGAAGAAAAAATGGGACACACCTTTTAATTCTCATGAAAGCATTATCATGGAAAGCCTTCTTACAACAACAGAGTGAGAACAAGTTAAATATTTTGTTTCAAAGGGATTATCCCTACCCAGCAGGGAACAGCTGGCATAAAGCGTTGATCCACCTCCCATTGCAAACATGAGCCAAACTCCCGATGATTTCATTGGTACAGAATCAAGCCCTTATTAAGTCCACGACCAGCTTTGCGCAACTTCTGTCCCCGTCTGCTTCCCTTACACATAGGCCTGACCCTCTCCAACCCTGGAGAACCCCAGCTGAGGGGGGCTGTAGTGAAACTGAAAACATTTTAAGAGGTTAATGAGTAAAATAGTATAACGGCTTTTTCCAAATTTATCCAGTTGTGGAGTACATCTCAAATAGCCCCGCTAACTTCAGTCTAGTCCTTCTGTCTGGATAGCCAAATGATAAGCAGCAAGATGTATCCAGGATCTTGACTCACTAAAATGAGCCAGTTCCTTCTTTTTTCTGGATTAGTGTGGTTCCTCTCTAGGTTGTGTTTCATTCCTGTGTTGAGCCACTTGAAAAGGATTGTTTTCTCGTGGTATTTTCAAGTTTTGCGTACAGTTACATTGCAGTATATTTAGTAAAAGAGCACCAGTTACCGAGATGTAAAAAACGTCACTCCCAGATCTAAGAGCGGCCACAGACTTCTTATTCTCTTTCCAGAACATTCACATCAAGACATGTATGTAGAACTGTTTAGAGAACATACATTAATTAGAAAAAAACATAGACATTAGTTAGGATCCTAATGACAGCCTCTGACGTCGACAGGCTTCCTGTCACCAACATCCAGTCCCTTCATGGTTATATTGTTTGAATGCGTTTCTGCTAAATGACAGACCAGGCTGAAACTATTAGTGCCTAGGAATGGGAAAAAATGTAATAATAAGTGATTGGGTTATTAAGAGCCTTATTGTATGTGACAGTGAAAAAGCTGGGGTTGTACCTTCATATGTCATCTAAAAGTTAGTACTATGAACAAGATGTTTTCATATCCTTTCTGATACTTTGAGATGGATCAAAATTTATCATAGCTATCTTCATTTTACTCAGTTAATAATGAATGATCAGTGAAACATTTTGGAATAGGAAAAGCGAGATGATTCATATAATCTCTGCTGTGAAAGGTTTTCAAAGTTTAAAACGTACAAAGAGAAGTAAAAGTAGCTATATCTTTTGCACAATATATAAAAGCCAAGAAATTATGTAGGAGAGCTGAGAAGTTTTAATTGAATAACAGTTTGTGAGATGGTCATACAGGTTTGATTTTTTGACAATCAGATTGAGTTTCATTGTTCAGCAGTTGCATGAGTTCTTAAACAATGAAACTGTCTTCGTAAACATTTCTTTTCACTGAAAGTCATCCTTTGATGATAGTGGTGTGACTGTGTGAGTGTTGTATAACTGCAGTTTTTAACTCCTGGGGAAGGTGCTGTGTAAAAAGCTGCATGTCTTCTTCTTTATTAGAACTGATAGAAGATCCAAGATGTGAAAAAGAGTCCAAAGTCTTGCTCAACTGTTTATGGCTAACAAGGAATCCAGAAACTTTGCCATAGCATTCCTGTTATGCACACACCTCTGATAAGTCTGCACTAAGAATAAGGGGCTAAATTCTCTGCTGGAATAAACCCCACAATTTCTTTGGTGTCTGTTGATCTTCCACTACCTGTGTCCACAGAGACCTTGGTTACTAAAAGCTGAAGTACAGAGACATGGTTTTACCCCTCCAAATTGTATAGTCAATGTTTGGAGACTTTTTTAATCTTTGTGCCAGTGTACAGAAAGAAGTATAATATGATGCATGCATGACTTCTTCATAAAGCTTCAACTTTCAGAGCCTGTGAGTGGGGAATTGTGTCCCATTCAGGTAAATTATTCTACAATAATGATTGTCACTCCTATTGCATCATTTTCACAAGTGTGTAAGGCTCCTGGCTCTGAAAAACTGGTGATATGCTGGACCACTGTTTTGGACCAGTACTGCAAGTCCCTGTGCTTTTGAATTGTTAGAGCTACTTCTTTTGAAGTTCATGGCTAGGTAAAAATTTGAGATATTCTAGGTTATTATAATTATGAGGAGAAACTGTTAGTGAGAGTCACATACTACTTTTATGTAACTCTTTGTATTTACAAAAAAAGGACAAAGATGTGTTTTTCTGACCACAGGACGAGTCAAACAACTAGAAGAATAGAAGAATTTTATCCCATTGCCTGTAAGACCTCTTTCAGCCAGAGCCCATTCCTTATGCTCACCCTTGGCCTCTCGTAGGGATGAACTGTCTGCACGTCCTGCCACCTTTCTTCATTTCTGCAGTGCTTCTGTGGCTTTTCTTCCCACCCAGCTCTGGCGGTCTCTCAGTGTAATAGTCAGACGATACGCTTCTCCCATAGTTCAAGTGTCTGATCAGACTAGCCTTGCCTTTGCTGTGTGCAATGCACTTTGCTTTGAAGGCCAAGCATCTTCACAGAGGAGTTGAGTTGCTCCTTCCCAGCTAGCTCAACTGAAGGGAAGTCACTACAATCACCAGCTCTGACAACATTTCATCCATCCAGTCCTAACTCTGCTTTCTATCAAAATTATTCCTATAACTCCCTGCCATCATAAAAAAGCAAGCCTGAAAGGAAGAGGAATAAACATAGAGTGGTTTAGAATTGTATACTAGGAATAATTCAACTTTTAGTAAGAGGCTTCTGTCATTTCTCTATTTTTACTCACCGTGAGGAGGACAGCATGTTCTCATCTCTGTGGAGTCACATAAATGACATGATTAAAGTGCATGTTGCAGAGCTGTATCTGGGCATTTGGAACTTCCTTGCTGTTTTCTTAAGGTATTTGTATGATAGATGAGGGGAAAAAAAAAATCCTGTGCTTAGTTCATCTTGTTATAATGTAGATATATTTTCCACACATTTGCAAATAGAGTAAAGAACAAGAGTTCTTCAGCTATTTAAAGTCTTTGAAAGAAGAAAGGCAGTTTAGATTACCAGCAGCCTACAATGTGCGTGGCACAAAAATGTCAGTTTTAATGGCAAAGTTCAGGATAAAACTGTGTCAGCTAATTTAATCATTTACCATGAAATACCAGTTATCTTAATCTTACATGCAGTCCTTAAGTCTGCTGCATATTTTTGTGTAATTGAATCCTGACCCTAAAAGGGAGGAAGCAAGGAATTTGCTTTTTAGTGAATAGTTAGGCTCTAAATGTTCCTGTTTATAAATTGTATTTGCAGCATTGTCAGATATTTTAATACTGAGAAGCTAATATTTCTGATGAGTCTATTTTTTTCTCTGTTTCATATTTGTTTTCCATGCTGCAGAAATCATATTAGTATTCAGTTTCTATGGAACTTAACAGAGTTCTCTGGAAAAAGTGCAAATATTGTTCCCAGAACTTAAGGCAAATAAATTAGTATCTAACCCAGATGACACATTTTATTCATGTGGTTTGCTTTCCATCTAGATACCTGATGTATTACTTCAGCAGCAAATTCAACAAGGCCAAGATGTCTTCATTTTCCTTCAGAGCAAGAGCTGTAAGAGCAGTGTGATGGAAGTATTGGTCTTCTGTGGCCAGCCGGCGAGAACCCATCAACAGCTGTGATGAGCAGAGCAGACATGGGGAGACAGGAGGCAGCTGAAGCCAAAGAGGACCCACGCCTGGAGCTGTGTGTGTGTGATTGGAGCAGAGAGAGGCCAGGACCCAAGGAAATCCCAGCAGCAAGGGAAAAAAACAGATTGACTCTCAGTGACTCATTTAGCTCCTGGATTGGACAGATCTCTCCCCTGCTGGCAATTTGGCTGAGCATCAATGGACAGATACCAGGATGAATAGCTTAAAATAATTAGGGATTGGGAATCTGCAAAACTGCTAGCCATCCAATTCTTTACTGTGCAATGCGAGGCACAAAAAAGAAATTACATTTAGGTTATTAAATATTAAGTCAGTGGATTTACCTCCATTTGGTCCAGAACAGGAAACTGGCTAAAATTCCACATTTATATCATTGTGTTGATGGCCTGTTTATCACTGAACAAGTGAGTGCCTTTTGGCAGGTCAAGCTCATTGACACATGGGGCAAATGTGTGCTTAATTTCTCCCAAACAGAAGAATTAATATAATAATAAATAACACAGATGAGAACAGAATTAAAATCGAGTGCAGTCAAGAGTTCCGTTTAATGCCAGACATCTCACATTCTAGATGTTCTGGGGCCAGATTTTTTCCTGCTGAAGGTAGTGAGGATTTTGCCATTGGCGCTGATGGGAGCCGGAGTGGGCCTTGAATGCAGAGACAGGATTCCCTGTACTTTCTATTTAATGCTCAAAACCCAGAAGCAACAGGCTCATTCAGTATCAGTAAAGGTCAGTTAAAATTATAGAGACATCCTTTGGAGCAAATCCTCTGCCTTGTATTTGCATATTTATGAACTAGAGATTACGACAGGCTATTCCATTTATTAGAGCAGTGTCTCTATAGTTAATAGTCTGTCAGTATTTCCATTATAAACCCCGTTTTTCAGTGTTTTAATATCTCAGCCATTTAAAATCACATCAGGAAGAAAGTTGGTCTTGCGTTGTTGGCCAGGTGCAATTTTTTGTTTTGGATTATTTTCAATAGTGAAATACTGTTCATCATATATGCAAATAAGCCACAGCATTTCTGTTGGGTGAACACAGCAAAGTGCATAAGTTCATTGCAGCTTTGTTTTTCTTCAGAAAAGAAGGGAAAAGAGGGATTTGACCAATCATGTCAACTGGGGCTTCACGTTTGAAGAACAGTTTCTCAAGCAACTGCTCTCAGAAGAAACACTGGTTCTCAATGTGAAATCAGGTTGCTGCGTTCTCGCCAGTGGTGACCAAGGTATACAGGTGAGGATGGTTCCCCTGTCCTCAGAAATTTCTTGTCTGCCAGAGTCATGGGCGAAGCACACCAGGTAAGAAAGCAGTGAACATAAAAGAAGAGCCTTTAGAAGTACAGAAGGCCCGGTTACAAATTCAAAAGGCTGGCCTCTTTTTAAGTGTCTTCCAAATGCAGAGAAGGGCAGTACTGGACTGACTTTATTGCTGGTATTTGGGGTAAAGGGGTTGCTGAGGCTCTGGGGAGGGGGCAAGTGTGAAACTACCATGCATGTGTCCCTGAACTGAGCAGTATTGTTTACTTCAGCAGTCTCACATCCTGCTCCTTCCAAACAGCCTCAGTTTGCTTTCATGGAGGTGTTGGTTTGCTAAAAAATAACTGCCTCTCAGGGGCAAATGTTTAGACTGAAATGCCAATTTTTAACTTACCAGGGCAGCGAAAAGTTGCTCTTCAATAAAGAAGCTGGTCTTGCACTGTAACCTCTTGCCCCATGAAAAGAGAAACAGTCTAATAAGAAACTCCCGGGCAGTGATTTCTTCTCAAGGCCTTGAAAAATCACTGGCCACCACAGTAAATGAAAAGCTAAAAACCAAATTCATGAAGAGAAAAAAAATTATGTGCAAAATGTTTGTTTCTCTTTACTGTTGCCCAGCAAAGACATAGTTGGAGGTGGGAACACAGTCCATATTTTCCATCTTTTCCATCATAAATGTCTATGTGCACAACTGGGGACTCCAGGGAAACTAACAATGGCAGTCCAGAAACACCATTGAGACTTCATATACAATCCATTTGGTGCATAGCAGCTAATAAAACTATGCCCTGGGCAAGACCCAGGGCTTGGACTCTGTGCCTTCTTCTGTGAATTTTGACTGAATTAAGATTAACAACAAGTTTAGAAGTCACGTTACATAAACAATTTTTTAAGTACATGTAAGACATGGTTGCAACAAAAAGTCTCTGATCTTAAAGCCCCCAAATCCAAATGGTGAGCCAGACTTTGCGTCTGGCCTCTCATCTCCATCATCGGAACCAAGAGCCCAGACCAAGACGCTCCACTCAAGCTTGTGGAAAATCTGTTCCAAATCCAAGTGGCTCAGGCTCATCAGTAGCGCTTTCTTAAAACAACAGTATTTGGGATATTTTTGTAGGTAATTGCTAACTTACAGTGCATTTTCCAGATTCCTTCCAGAATTGCCATTGTAAAGAACAATCTTCCTTCCCCAGGCACGTCACAGTGCTTTTTCAGCCAAAAATTATCTCTGGTCATGATAAGTGATCATAACTCAGAAGTAGGCAGACTACAGAAATTCTAACTGTGTTGAATACGAAATTACTTTAACAGTTTTATAAAGCAGGTGTAACCCAAAGTAACAGTGGGGGAGGGAAAGTCTGCCAAACATGTGTTTAAAATGTATAAAGTATGAAGTATTACGTGCTGCCTGCTGGAAGATAAGTCCATGCTCAGTAAGCTATCTGAACAGCGTTGTTCACTACATATATTTGTTATGTTTTGTTTTTAATTTGCAGTGACATAAAATCTTGCATAACCGATTTGAGTGCATCTTTGAATATTAAAAATACTAATTATTATGTAATTAGTCAACAGGATGTGTGTAATTGTGTAATACCAGCATTCCTGGGTGTGGTTAAGTACGTAGGTAGAATGCCAACACTCATCTAGACGTAGTATTATAGAATATACAAAAACATACACCCTGGGTGGGTACTCTAATTATATTTTACATTTAAACAATGGCTACATTAGCAAAATATAACTTATTCTTTTTAAAAATATCTTCCCACAGGCATGGATCATAGCAGATGATGGTGATAATATTGCCCAAATAGAGTATCTTCCATCTCCCAAAGGAACCCAGGCTTCTTCATAAACATACAAATAGGAGACACAAACCAGGCATAGAGCCCTTATCCACTCGTGGCATGAAGCCACCCCAAAACAGACATGTGACAATTGCTGAATCATGCACCAGAATTACTGAATGCAGAAAATGAACAGGAAGAACTTTCTATCTCATAAAGAAACACATGAGATTAACCAGAAATCTGACTAGAACTGTTATACTTTTATGACTTAACAGACATCAGGACCATCCTTAAACCATGGTGGAAACAGAAACACACAGTGAATCAGATTCTTCTTTGAACTTACCCAGGAAGATCTAGGTTACAGCCATCAAATGTCTTGAGCATTTCAGTTAACTCTGATCTCTGCTAAGACTTACTGCCAATATGGTACAAAAGTCTTCTGCACTCCTGGCCAAAACCTCCCTGCCTAGTCATCACTCATTCTTCCTATGGTACATCTGCAGTGTCTGACAGGCATACACTTCACTGGGGCCAGCACTACAGAGATGGTAAGATCTGCAGTACAGACAGAAAAAGTCGATGGTTCTTTTACATGGCTCACCAGTATTTTCTCTCTTTTGATATGGATCCAAGGTGAAAAATCCAGGAGAAGAATGGAAAGGTGAAAATTCCAACACACACACAAAAAAAACCCTAAGCTGTGACTCATTATAAATGTAAAATATCGGAGCCTAAAGCTGGGATTTTTTCATGTGCCTGGGTGGAGAAGGGTGAGGTGCCCTCTGAGGATGATTTTATCTTTTACTTTTGAGTCTGAAGATCTTGGATGTGGTTTGGCAAGTTCATAAAAATATTTGTGATAAAGTTGAACTGCCGTCTGGAAATGTTACATACAGACATGTAAGAAAGCTTAAGGAGAAAACTGCAGATGCTGGAAGAAGAATCAGCAGTGCACATGAATGAGGTTAAAAATTGCAGACAATTAGCTACTAGATGACTCCTACTAAATAAATCATCAAAGACTTGACTACTGCTTCCAGGTTTCCACAACAATATTGGCTCATTGGAGCAGCCAGAGAGATGTCAATTTGGCCAAAGTTTTAGGAATTTGCTATTCTTGTTTGAATTAACTAATCAACCAATAAGGCTGATGTACACTCTCTTGCCAAGGTTATAAAGCAGGGCCTTCATGCTTCTAGGGAAGATACTATATTGCTCAGGATCAAGGGCCCCATGATATGGAAAACAAGCTTCTTTGTGTTAAATGAGAGCTACATGGGAAAGAAAAACAACCTGAGCTTGTCATGGAATCTCACATCTTATTTCAGCACTCAATAAAGCACTTTGCTTGTCCAATTTCTTTGGAAAGAAGCACAATTTCTTTTCCTGTATCTCCACAGATCAGGTCTAGCTCTGATCTCATTTAGAGCTTAATCCAAGACCCAAAGTAAAGGGAAAATATTTCCATTGCCTCCAACAGGCATCTGGTCAGTCTTGTACTGTGGTTTTACTTAAATGTAAATTCAGTGTTGAGTTTCTCCCAAGAAAAAGAGGGGTAAGTGGTAAGAGACAGGAGTCTGTACACTCAACTTTCCACCCTCCTGTTACTTGCCGCTGATAGGACCAATCCTTTGGCTTGGCAAAAACTTCTTAATTTGTCTGGCCTTTCTGCAGGGTTGACTGGTACAAAAAAGTGCTCACCTTGACCTTCTTTATTGCTACATCTGGGCAGCTCACCACAGTTGTACTCTATTCTACTGCTTGACATTTACTTGTGTCCCTGGCGTGTTGTGATAACCCTCCGAATGTCACTGCTGTGAAGGTTTTGTTCTTCCCAAAGACTCTCCAGAGGTTCAGTGAAGGCAAATAAGGTTTGCTTTGGTTGAAAAGTAGATTGTATATGTCACTATAATAAATGGAAATATGCAAAGTGTTGGTTGAATTTAACAGGAAATTGGAATGTTTGACTTGTCACAAGGCCAGTTTATACTATGTGGACTTCTGACATTGCTCATAAGTAGGTGAACCTCACCCATGTCGAGGGCCAGGTCAAGGCCTAGTTATCATGTACATGCAATTTAAAATATCTTCAGAATAAGACTTAAGTGGTGCATAAGCCTCACACTCTCTCTCTGTGCAGGAGTGTGAAAGGAACCTGATTTGGAAAACACTAGGGAGAAATACTGAAGTTTTACACGTCAAAAAGGCTAATTAGAAATGCTTTTCTTTTATAACAAATAAGCCAAGCATATTGACATTAATTATATGAAATACTCAAGGTTTGGAATAATCTATTGAAGAGCACAGATGTATACCAAATCCTATGCAAATGAGCGTGTGCAACTATTCTTCAGGTAACATTTATTTATAAAAATAAGCTCTGTGTTCAGGTTTCTTTTTAATGGATAGAACATCATAAAAAGTCTCTCTCTCTCTCTCTCTTGCTCTTACTCAATGTAGTGAGATAGTTATATCTGTTCAGCACAGCCTAACATGCATTCCAGGAGCTTGGAGCAGATTCTTCCCGTACCTGAGTACTCTGTCAGCTTTCCTGGGATTACATCACTGTAACTAGGAGCAGAATTTGTTCTCTTCTCATGGTAAATTTCCTTTGGTTTCAGAAAAGCTAATGGAATTCGTAACTGCATTTGTATTTTTCAGTCTGTGTCCCTGAGCTTACTAGTTATAGAGGTGTCTAAAGAAAATGCTGTGACTGTGATTTGCTATGTTGCCCATTAGTGTTGTCGGTAGAGACTCTTAATAACATTAGGAAGAAAACTTCATCTGTCCCTTCTTTTACCCTGGCTGGCTGCAAAGAAAACCTCTTGCTTTTGCTAGCTTTACTTCATGGTGGAAGAGTTCTTCTATGTCAGGGCCATGACAGGCAGGCTCAGCAGGCTGAATCACTCCACCCCAAATGCTCCTATACCCCTGCCCCATTCCCTGCTCCTTCCATCTTAGGCACTGCCTCTATACAGGTGAAAGACGCTTCACTTTCCAGGTCAAATTTCCCTACTGAATCTGCCAAATATTTGTCTAAGGATACCTCTTAAATTAGATGAGATGTCTAGCTTACATAGGAGCTGACCTGTGGTCATTGTAGATTGTCACCTGGCTGGGCTGTGTTGGGACTGACAAGCTTCTTGGAGCCTGCTCCACAATCTCCAAACCATCCTACAAATGCCAGGGCTTAGCATTTTTGCTCTTAGAAACACCCATCTGCAAGGGCAAATGTTGGTAGTGAATAGTTATTCTCTCTCATCACCAGCAGAGAACGTTGACGTTGCCAGTGCTGGTTCAGGTTCCTTGAATTCTCCCAATTGCCTAACAATCCTCTTAACATTTCAGAGGTGTTTCCAGAGCTACTGTGTCTGCACAAGCTCCAGAAAGCTTGTGGTAAAGTGTCTGCTTTCTACCGCTCAGATTCAAGCCCATTAAAGGATTTGAGGAAAACTACTCAGTGCTGTGGGCAATGAAGAACAAATGTGATCCATTTAGATGAGTTGCAGGTATCATTTCAGACCTCTAAAAAGTAGGGAAAAAATTATTTGTACCCTAAAATGATAACAGCAATCTCTATATATTCTCAAGAATTGTCAACTGGCCTCCAGTCTAGCTTGAAGATTTTGGCGACCCCACCAGCTACCAGCAGGTCTGGACAAGATTGCCTAAGCCACAGATTGCTGGGAGGGTACGTAACACCAGCAAAATTACAGCCTTTGACCTGTTCTTACACTTCCACTTCTGAACATCCACTATTGGTAATTAACAGACATAGAATATTGGAATAGTAGGATTTTTGTTCAACCTAGTGTGCTTGGTCTTAGGTTTTTGTGTTTACATCATTTTTAGTAACGGTAGAAAGGAGACAGCTTCTATCCTAATTGCACTGTCATACGGAAAAGCAGCAATTTATATTGACCCTGGTCACCCAAAGGCACCCTTTTACAAAGAGGCACCTCTGAGACACGGATCCATTGAGTTGGCTGACATGATCGAAGCAGCACTTGTAGCAGAAGCCAGCTCAGAGTTGCATAGGTTTTAGTGGCAACTAAATGCAGAAAAGAGTTGGAGGGGTGGGAGCAACAGGACACTATCAGTTGGTTGTGAAGTCAGAGTGAAAGCTTTTATATATAATTTCAGCTGTTGGAGAGGCAGATGGTTCTGTTAGTAACTATTCCTTATATATAGATCAGCCTTCTAAACACCTTTTTGCATCTGCTTTGGATAAAAATATATAAAAAAAACCAAACCCCTGAGCTTTCCCCTTCAGTGTGCAGTCAGTAGATTAGAAGGAAAAGGAACTGTTACACCTGGAAATTGAATTTGACTCAAAGATAATTTAGGGTGATAATAAAGGTGAAAGTTCAGAATCTTTCTGACCTAGTGTGATACCCGTACAAAGCATATTGACCTGTTGTCTAACTTTTTTCTTCTTGCTTGAAACCTAAAATTTGGTTTCAAATAAAAATCGATTCCTACCAGGTTTACGTAACACAAGTACTTCATTGAATTCTCGGTGAAACAGTGTTGCTCAGAGACTGGGGGCCAAGTCCTGGCGTTGTGGCATGGGGCCAGGAGCATTTTGCAGGATGTGACAGTTTCCAGACCACAGGCAATTCTGACTTCAGGGGAAGGTGAAGGAGGTGGGCACCTACCCTACAGGCAGCAAAAAAGCAAAGTCACAAATGGAAACTATGTAGTCCTTTCTAGCACTAATGGTTTTCTGCTGCAGTTTTAAAAATCTGTTGCTGGGATGAGTGGCGATTTTTTCAGCCACTCCAAGGGAACCAGAATAGGGGTGGTCAGCTTTGCAAGGAGAAACCGAGGCACCAGGGAAGGTGACAGCCAGGTGGGAGAAGAAGAGATGCGGGGGCAAGGGGAGGGAGGAAGGCAGGCTGGCTCATGGAGGTGGCCTGGCTGGCAGCGGGGCGTGCAGGGGAGGGGGGGACTGATAGTGAGTGAAGAGACTGGTTAGAATGTATCTGGAGGCCATAAAATTGGTCTATTTCTTTCCTGTCTGGAAAGAATATGGCAGAGGAGGAGAGCAGCAAAGCTCCTGGGGTGGCACTGGGGGGGGGGGGGCACAGGGAGGAGCAGGGCCCCTTCTGCACCCACCCCACCCCGGGGTGAGGTGACCTGGCCATGGCTCCAGGACTAAGGGGGGGCATTGCCTCTGGGTTTGTGGCATTATTTCAAAAAAATGAGAGAGAAGCCTAAATCTCTTACTGTTTAACTGGGGAAACAGGAGCTTAAGAGTGAAGAAAAAGTCCTTCTACCTCCCCTCAAAAATCATCTAAGCTCCAGTCAAAGGTTTTACCTGGGGCTTTCCTGGAGGCCACCTGTGCCCCATGGGTGACATCCCTGTGTCTGCTTGAGCCTAGCAGAGCAGTGAGAGTGCCAAGCACCTCTGAGTGATGGGGGGGATATGAGGGAGGGAGGTTTGTGCCAGTTAATTAGTAGCACTTTGGTGGTTTCTGCAGCCCACAGTGACCTCCACAAGACCTGCAGTGAAGGAGAGGTATTTGGGGATCTGTGGTGGAGGCTGGAAGCTGATTTATTTGAGCTCTTCTTTCTCTGAGCATCAAGTGCATTGCTCCGCAAGCTCCCTTTAGAGACCGTGCCATCCACTGTCCGGGCTGGGCAGCTCAGTGTCAAAAGGAAAGGAGCCTTTTGCCCATCACTGTCATATAAATCAGGCCCCAAATCTGAGCCCTGTAAAATGTGAGAAAATGAGAGATTAGATTATCCATATGGATCACTCTGGATTTATTCCAGATTGCTTCATTAATAGCAATCAAAGACATCACTTTAATGGATTCTTTATCCTCAAAATTATGATCATGAGGAATTTGTTCTGGCTATTGATTTTGAAAAGGCTTTTGATTCTCTTCAATAGCCTTAACTTATTTCCGATTTAGGTAACATTAGGATTTGGTCTTAAATATGTTAGATAGGTCAATCTCCTTTATTCAAATCCACAGTTATGTTAAAACTAATGACCGTAGTTTGAAGATGATTTATATACTGGGGCTTAGACAGGAGAGTCCTTTTTCTCTGATACTTTTGCTGTTACAGAGAAGCCTTTGTTTTGGGAGAAATCAGTGGTTTTAAGGGAAAAGTCAGTGATGTTTTCCGTTCTGCCCTTAGTTGGAGAATATGTTATTTTTTTAATGAAGATTTTTAGATATTATGCTGGAAGTCACTGAATGTTCATGTTTCTTCTTTGTTAATTGGGGTAAAACTCTTAAAGCCATTAGGCGATTTAAATGTAGCTCTATTTGAGCAATATCCTTTATTGGATCCCCCATTATCCTTTAAACATCTTGGTGTGCAAGGGGATAAAATTAGAAAGAATTTGTTTGCTTTAAATTGCCAGCCTCTGCTTGATAAAACTATTAGCTATTTAGCTAATTGGACTGCTCTTCCATTATCATTAATTGGCAGAATTGATACAATTAAAATGGGGGCTTTATCTAAAGTGTTTGTGTTTTTTCTGAGGTATTCCCATCAAGTTCCCTAACATGTTCAGGGAGCCTTACATTCTGCAATTAGTTTTGTTTTCAGGGTTAGAGGTAAATTTAAGATTAATTTTGAAACTCTGCAGCTTCTCATAGAGTCAGCTGGACTGGCTCCTGCTAATTTTATTGTTGGTTTTGGCTGCCCTGGTACAACATGTTGTTTCATGATTTAGACAATCCCCAGCATTATGCGGCTGTGGAGTGCGTGGGGCAGTGCAACCACAGGCTGAGCAAAATCAGGCCCTCAGAGCACACCCCCTGCTTTGCAGAAGGTCACTGCAAGGCTTGCTCCCAGGGCTGTGTCCTGCAAGGTGCTAAACACCCATTATTCCCTGACCCACCGAAGCATTTTAACACAGCCATAACTTTTAAGCACATATACAGGCCCAGTGACGCCAATTAGCTTACTCATACTAGTAAAGTTAAACAAAGGCTGTGCTTGGTTGGGGCCACAGTAATCATCACCTTGTCGGTTTGAGACTCCCACATGAATCCATTGCAAAATAGCTCATGTTCTTCCACTTACACCCTGGCTGTGCTCTCAGACGATGCTGCCCTCCAAATGAGCAGGGGGAAGGCACTGGGTTTTGAGGAGAGGCTCTGCCAATCCTTCTCTTCCCCTGTGGTCAAAGCGTCAAGAAACTGCACCTTCTGTTCCTGCCATCCCTGGTGGACATGCCATCTTTTTTAGGCTGCTAGTACAAATTGTGCTTCTCCCTCCTAACACTATGATTCATGTCAGCCATTAGCCTCAAATAAATGAATGCACCACAAGAAAATTAAAACCAAATCATGCCTCTATCAAGGGCAGGTCTCATTGACAAGTAGGGCCTCTATTGCCAGAATTAGTCATCTGGGTCTGCCTTTTGCACCAGAGGCTAAGAACACCAGAGGATGATTAATTGGGCAGGACCAAGAGGGTGTCACCCCTCCCATAGAGCTGGCCAGTGTGGGCAGTTTCTAAATCACACCATGAGGGCAGTGGCTACATCACTGAATACCACCACTACCTCTGCTCCATCTCCACCACAGTTTTCTAGTGCTGGGGTAGCCACATTTGTTCTTCACCACCCAAACATGCTCTTATACTGGGACTTCCTTATCTTGCAAGCCATGTAGAGCTGGGTCTATTGCTGTTTAAAGCTGCTTAAAATAACTTGTATCATCTCAAATATAAAACTGTTTTATGCAAAATAAATTTTTAAAATGTTTTAGCTATAAAATACATGCAAATATAATTATATATAATTTTAACTAAAAAAAAAAAAATCAGGTCCATTTTCATAGGCATGACCCAATATGTATGTAACAGGTATGAACACTAGAGCAACCTTGATGCAATACTGTCCTGCTTAATTCATTTGAGTCATTGTAGTTTTTAGACTATACCGAAGTCATTTCATGAAACACATCATGCTTCACGGGTTAATCCTGATTTAGCTGTGATGCTTTGCTTTTGGGTATTATCAAAATTGTTTTGCCCGTCTCTTCTTTTGTCTATCTCGAATATCATTCTACATGTGTTTCACTCATACATTTATTTGTATTTAAATTATACATCTCTTTAAGGAGATAGACCCATCAAGTGATACAATACCCCGTGGCACAAAGAATGAGGCATTGTTTACTTTTGCATAAAAAGCCATTAAGATGGAGCACACAGTTTATAGGATACTAATTAATTATTTGGATGTTTGACCTTAAATCAGACTCAATCCAACTAAGCTTGGTAGCCAATGGAATTGAAATGTAATGGATAATAGCCCAAGAGCCAACCATATTGTAGGTCTAGCTTGCACAGCTTGTCCCTTATTGACAACCTCAGCCAAGCACCTTTGCAGTGAGTGGCTGGTGAAGTACCTTACCGCAGAGGCACGGGGCTGCCTTCTCGCCGCCTCGAGGACAGAGCGTAGCATGGACTAAGGTTGAACTGCTGCTCCAGGTCTTGGGACACTCCTCCCGGGGAGAAAGAGAGCACCTGAGTCTCTGGGGCTAACAACCTGGCATGTCTCATGAGCACTAAATTCAGTGTAATGAAAGTCCTTGGGCTGAGGGGCCTGTTGTGGCTCCCTCGGGATGAATGTGCACTCCCACCAGTGCCGTTAGAAACCCCACGCTCCCACTGACTTCCCCCTGGCTCAGGGAAAGAGGAGGGGGGAGCAGAAACAAAACCCCTTAGAATAAGAGACTAAAAGACAACCACCTCACAGTAGTAAATGCACTGATCCTGTGCTGATTTATATTTCTGGATTAATCGTGGTAAATAAGGAGCACCACACTGGTGTAAAACTCACGTGAAGGAGATGAGAATCAAGCCTAGTGGGAACAGAGGAGCTGCAATGCAGGAGCCAGTCCTCCCTGTGCAACATTTAAGGTATATTAGGGCCAAAACCTCCTTAATGCAAGCAGTGCTGTTTATTTGCTTCCATCAGCTGTGAATTTGGTTTATTGTCACCAGTACAAGAAGAGTCCAGAATAAGGGACGTTCCTGGGCTGAAACATTACTGTGGCATAGCAACACCTTTTTCCTCATTTGAAAGTAGAGATATAACTGTGTATATCATTAACTAAGACAATAATAAATTAATACAATAACCAAGTAATAGTGCTGTAATGCTTTCATGTATGAATTGGAATGTGAATACCGAGCTTTTCATTTCATGGTTGAAAAATACATGAGTTGACCCAAATATTAATTTCTGCATTTCAATCATTTACATATCATGGGTCAATAATCATTTCTTGCACAAATGACTTTTCAAATGAGAAGCAGTATATTGTAATGGTCTATCATATTTACAAACATCTCATTGTTTTCCCAACTTAGCACTTAGTATTTAAAATATACCGGACCAGATATTGTTTGCCAAATACAATACAAAAATGGCTCATGTAAAATGCAGAGACTATTTTCTTTTACTATTATCCATAATTTATAATGTTCATAAACCATGGAGTGGCATGCCCCTGCCCCTGGCAGGCCCAGGCCCCCACTTCGGAACGGGCACGGTTTTCCAGCAATGGTTCAGGAGACCTGACACCTCTCTCTGCTCTTTCCTGACCTTAAAAATCTCACCCCTTTGAGGAGCAATCCCTCTGAAGATCCGGCACTGTCAGAAGGGCTAATGGTGGGGGTTGTTGAGAAGTTTAATACATCCCAAGATTTCTTTACAGCATGCAATGACATCCAACAAAATGCCTAGGGTGTCTTTTTTCAATTACTTTACAAAGCTAAAATAATATAAATAACCTTGCTTTTTACTTACTGGTATTGAACTTAGTCCATCATTTTGGGCTGTTCATTGTTTCCTCATATTCCACCCCTTTATTAGCCAACATATCTCAGCAGAAACCTTGTGTCTTGGAGTAAATAGTGTTCAAGTCCTGAATTAATCAGGGACTAGTGCAACATATATACGCTGCCCAGAAAGATGAATTTACACATCTGCCTTTTCCCCTAATTATAATTCCAGAGGTTGAATGTCAACAGCATATGGGTATATCCTCATAGAGGCATGCAAACACACACATTCAGGCACACACACTGTACATTAATCTCTCTTGGCTTATCTGCTGCTGTCTTTAATTTGTATACTTCAAAATTGAGTGGTGAGGTCATTTATTAGACTGTTTCTGTGAGTTTTATGTAGTGATAAGAAAGCAGTAACATGCAATTTGTTTTTATAGAGCTCACTTTTGTAAGTATGATCTAATATTTCCTTTCTTTAACTGAACAGTGAGGAAGAAGAGCTTTCAGAGCTAACTAAGGGTTAACTGGCTACATTTCAACTGTCACCATTGTCTTACATCTACATAGAGAGAGGGAGAGAGCCAGAGAGATGCAAGTACAGCAGGCCACTGGGAAAAAACATTTATAAGTAGAAATTTCTCCTCAGAAGCCTCGGAGTAAATCTTTCCAGTTTGTCTTGATTTTTTCTTTCCCTATTTTTTAAACACAACGTGTGGTGGAAACGATTGTTATTATCCAAAGGACCTTACTTGCTGGCTCGCTGCATCTCTGTTTATGAAATGCCATAACAAAAGTGAGCTCACGCTTGTGTGCTTCCAATGCGTGATGTTCCTGTGTGCCAGATGGGCACTTTCATGACTGTATGAGCGTGGATTATTTCATTTCCTACATCTGGGACTCCAAATGGCTGCACAGAATGCCACAGGAGAGAGGCACAGATCTTCAGCTGGGGAAACCTACCTTCACAGGGGAACCGGCTACATCAGAGGGGATGAGGCAGAGAAGCCCCGAGTGATATCTGAAAGTTCACATAAACCAGGGCCATAAGGGAAACCTTTAGAACCAGGAACAAGACAAAAATAAACAATAACTAATGCTGGATGTCAGCTGCGGAGAGGGGGGAGGGAAAATAAACCATAAGCAGTTTCTTGTCTGGCCACAGAAGATGTGTTTGGAATGCTGTTTTGTATTTCAGCTCAGAAACTCTGCTGTGACCTTCAGATATCGCTGGGTATTACAAGTTCTACAGATAGCCAGAGAGAAATATCCCAAGGAGAGCTGGCATATACCATGCCATCCTAGTTAATGCTGACTGCGTATTGCTCACAGCCCATTCTAGAACTGCGACCGGGCAGCCTTGTAAAAACACTGCAGAATCCTACAGTAACAGTCAGGAATGCTACAGTTTGTCATAAAGCTATTGCAGGATTTGGGATAATTACTTGTTTGTTTGTAGGATAAAAGGGTGCTTTCCTTTTTTTTTTTTTAAGCCCAAAACAAGAAGAGCAGATCCTCAGTATAGTGAGGACCTGGCTCACTACGCTTTTGCAGTATATGTTGCATTTCAGAGCCAGCAAACGGGAGGAGATGGTAAGAGGCGGAATAGCCTGTCCTATATGTTTGATTGAATTAGCTGTAGTAGAAAAAAATATAGTTAAGCCAGTGGCTTCCTTAAGATGAAAGAGAGCAAGCCTCTAAAAGAGAACAAATGGAAAAAGTAACGAACAAAAGAAAGTAAGAGCTTGTGACACAAAGTAAGAAAAATAAACAGCAGTTGACTTAACTATTTTGCATAAGATATTTACAAACCACAGCATATTACTGTTTGCTTTATGCATTTTCGCATCCTGCTCAGTTTAAAGCAGTAATTTTCTGCAAGGACAACAGAGGGAAAAAAAATGCTTTACACTGCTTATATTAATTACATTTTTTCATTACCCGTCATGTTTTCTACAGGCTTGTGTATTATTACTGTAAAATGTAATGAAACAGAAAAAGAAAAAAAGAATGGACTTCTGGGAAATTTTCCAATTCTTGAAATGCAATGTTAATTGAATGCTATTTTTAGGTCATCACAGATAGAGCTGAACCCATTGCCATCAGCGCACAGAATGGGGACAGCCCAGGTGCAACACAAACTGCGTGAGGGTATCAGTTTCTACCGATGGAGAAAAAGGGAGAGAAACTAACTCCCCAGAGGGGTGGTTCTTGTTGGGTTTGTGGCAGTTTCTATTTCTCTATGTAAAGTTCTCAAAGGAGAAATGAAAGGGAAGGGTGCAGAGCTGGCGTGGGTCCAGGACCCACCGTGACCATGGGCGCTCCTGAAGGAGACCCAGTGACTCCTATGACAGGAAGGCAGAGCAAATGAAAGTGAGAAACTCTCTCTGGTTTGGTGGCTGACTTCCAACTCTGGGAGGGAGGGCATTCTGAAAGTCAACATAAAATAAAGTCCCCCAAAATGTATCAGAAATGTGATCCCTTTAATTTATAGATCTCCTAAAAGGCTGCCAAAAATCAATTATTTTAATTTGTATATAGTGCAGCCACAGACTGATTCAAGTTCTTTTGAAGTATTTTTAAACAGCCATTGCACAAAGCCATCCTCTTTCCCATATGTAAAAATGAATTGAAAACCACAATTTCTCACAGTTGCTTTGATCGCGAGAAAAGACACACAGGACTCTGCAAGCAAATCTAGCCCCCCCGCTAAGTCCTTTAACTGGGTAGCTTTACTGTTAGTCTCAAGAATCAGTGTAGCTCTACCGCTCCCTGTATTATCTGCTTCTTCTCCCAAAGAGTGCAGGGAAGGTGTTTGAGCCCATAACAGCTTGTGAAGACCAGAGGAAATAGTTTTTGGTACTTGTGGGTGGGTGGAGGTTCCCTTTGAAAAAGGAGAAGTGGAAAATCTTTGATGTGCGCTTACCAAGGCCAAAATGAAAGGGGAGGGAGCATCCCGCATGGGGGAAGCCAACGTTATCTCCACAAAGCTGTTCATTCTCTGTATTGCACAGCGCTACTATAAAAGCAAGAGCCTAACACAAACATTTCAGCAGCCATTCTAGATCACCAGGTAGCATGTTTTGGAACAACTGAGATTAACCCGAACAGTTTTCTACCCACTTTGGCCCCATGCATGTAACAATCTCAAGAAGCAGTCATGACCAGATAGTAGAATTACCAAGATGGTACCTCCGGTTCTTCTCTTTGTTTTGGTGCTACTGGAGAGTTGGTAACCAACCTGTAGGTTGGGCCATATTGGCCCAGGCCATCAAAGGCATTTCGGGCAGGATCCTAAACAAAGACACTTAAGCACCCGAATTCCTGAGATGATCTGGTCCCTTTCACCTTGGAACAAATAGCTTGCATTCTGGCCTTTTCTTTATTCACTACAAGTTTCTTTGCTTTTCTGTGGTTCTGTTAGTCATTTGAGGTTCCAGGCTCATCCTTCTTCCAATCTCAGCTCAAGAATCCCAAATATGCCCAAGGGCCAGATGAAATAGCAGGCACCAGTGCTCCCCTGGGTGTGGCAGTGCAGCTCTTCTTGACCTATGCAGTAGCATGGGCCTCAGCTATCCATCATGAACTTGTCTTCACTTCTGGCCTATCTTCAAATCTCTGTCCTCCCCTTAAGTCACATAAACTGTGACTGATTAAAAATACCACCTCAGTGCATTCCAGATGTGTCTCCCCACCCATTCCCCAGCAGATTTGACACTGGTATAGAAGTGTTATGGATTTGCCTGGCAAGGCTTAGATGGATAAAAAGACAAAGCAAAGCAAAACACAAACTGAAGAGTTAGTTTGCTCTCCAGACATCTCTAGTGCTAATATAGAAGTGATAAACCATAAATATAAGCCAATGTGATTTATCTGACACATTGAATTAAGACTGTTGCGCTCAAACACTTATAGCAAAATTGACAAACAATTCCTTTTAGGAATGCTGCATCAAAGCTATTAACTTTTATAGTCAGAGACCATTTAAAGCCAAGGCAAGGCATGTGCATTAGCACACGCTGCCACGTGTGCCCGCACACGAGGCATATGAACTGTGATACTCTATTTGCAAATCAAGACAGAAATCCTGCTCCGCTTGACTATGTGTGTCCTGCCTCCAGCAGTGGTGCCAGCATCTGGACTTCAGTTAGCCAAGACAAGTGGCCCCAGCTTGTTGCAGCCCCACCAGGGGCCTCAGCTCATTACTGGCTTGTCGGCATGATACTTCATCAAGACCAATCTCAAGCTAACCCCATACTTTTGTGCCTCACCATGACAGACTCCTTTTTGTATTTAGATTAGAGTTATTCCCCCTTGCTAGGAAAATTGGTCTGGATCCGCAGCCTTCCAATCGAGAGTCAAAACATTTTTCCACAAAGGACCCAGTTTTATTCTTTCACAAGGTTTCAGTTTTCCTCAGCACCCCAAGTTGTTCTTGTAGGCAGCAGTCCAGAAATAGCAGGGCTCCTGCTATTACCTGCAGACCAGAGCAGGTAATTTTTTTTTGTAGTGGGATGACAGGAGCAAGTGGTGGAGGGTATGGAAGGAGCAAAGGGAGCCATGAAACCACAAAGTCTCCCAAAGCATGGAGAGTCTGACCCAAGCCAGCTGGATCCCACTACACCACCCCTAGAGGAATGGCTCTCATGTGAGCCAGCCCCTTCAATGCTCAAGCTACTGGGGAAAAGGGTAATAAATTAGTTTATTCCATGTCAAACTCGCTGCATAAATCAGGAAGTCAGTATTCAAATGGCAATTCGGACTTGAGGTAATGTCCTAAGATACATGTAGCCACTGATTTCCATGGGAATTTTGCCATAGCTTTCACCAGGACTGGGATTTCATCTCTGGGAGTTTTCATTTTTCCCCTTGATTAGCTGGCACCTGTCCTCTATTGAA
Organism: Aptenodytes patagonicus; assembly: GCF_965638725.1. Taxonomy (NCBI): domain Eukaryota; kingdom Metazoa; phylum Chordata; class Aves; order Sphenisciformes; family Spheniscidae; genus Aptenodytes; species Aptenodytes patagonicus. The sequence goes on along the minus strand of NC_134953.1, from coordinate 74,261,817 downwards.
AGATGGTCACAGTGCACCTGAAGAATTGCAGTAATAAGCCGGTCAAGGAGGCTTTGCAGGATGGACCCAGGGAGACTGCAGTCGTTTGACTGGATCAATAGGTGGGATTTCATCAGAGAGAGGGGATTCAAATGTCTCTTTGAAAATTTCACTTCAATGTGTTCATTTTCTGTTTCAGCTGTGTTGGGAATGGCCTGTAGATTTAAATTCTGACTCAGAGCAGGAGAAATGAGGATCCTTTAATTCTTATGAAAAAAATGCCATTCCAGGCCATAGCCCTAACACAAATGAATTTGGCATGTTCGGGAGTGGACCATCACTTCCATGAGGAAATCAACGGATATAATTTAAGCTTTGGTCAGATGAGGCCTCAAGCTTGCAGGCCATGCACCAAATGCTTATTAGTGTTTAGAAGGTCAGATAGGTACTGTCTGCAGCCCAGTGCTTTCAAAGAGTTTAGTTGTCTTGATCCGAGGAAGCAATAGGCAACAGTGCTTAAATATGTTTCAGGCTCTGGGATTTTCAAAAGCCCATGTGTTCCCAACTCCCAGTGGCAACAAGGAGCCTGGAAGCTTTAAAAATCTGAAGTAGGCACTGATCTGCATCCAGAGGTGCTCAAATATCTGTGGAAATCTGCGTCTAATTTATCCAGCAGCCCTGTCCTTCCAGGTCGCATTTGGCACCGTGAGCACTTTACGCGGCACTACTCTGCAAACTCTGCTCCTTTGCATAGCTGTGGGTAAAAAAGGAAGGAAAAATGTGTTATGGACCTCAACTGACAGGAAAATGCCATGAGCAGTGATGTGCTAGCCAGGGTGTTAGAAGATGCCCTTGTATACATCAGATGCAGAACCCAATCAAGCTGGGGTAATTACATTTTCCGATTTAAAGATTTTGCAGATGCGAAGCTTCCGCCCTGCTTCCCAGCCTCCATGTGTCCCCTGTCGAGGATCTGCACTGCTGCAGGTGAAGAAGCCCTGCTAGGCAACATGGCCTGCACGCGTGGGCTCAAAGGCTCTGACTGCTACAGTGTTGGCATCCAACTCACATTACATCCAGGAGGACCCAGATGCCGAACTGGGTGTCCATGCTCACACATGAGCCTTTGAAACAGAAAATGTAAGTGGGCCAGCTCCTGAATGCTTTTGTAATGTGCCAGCATGTGACCTGTGTGGTCCCCTTGCGGTCCTACCCAGGCTAGATTTGAAGGGAGGCAGTGTTCTCACCCAAGAGGATGGACATTTGTGAGCTAACCGACTAACTCTATATTATCCAGGAGGCTGCTCACAGCCAGACAGTGAAATGCTTCTAAAGAACAAATCCCAGAATGACCGGTGCTACACACACACGGTGCTGCCTCTGACCCTGCGCTCCTGCCAGCCCGGGGAGAAGAGCGGGCTTTGGAGCCATCAGCTCTGGGCATCAGGGCTTTTGAAGTAATGCTAGAAAAAGGTGGCCGATTCTCCACTCCATTTTTACTGGAATATGCCAGTGAAACGCTGCTGAAGTCGGTGGAGTTGCACTGCCATAAAACCCCATAAACCAGAGCAAGTATCCAGCTCGATATATTTAATGTCGATGATATTAACAATGTTAATGTCAACAGAGTCCAGAGCAGCAGGCAGGACTGACCCCTGGCCTCTCTGATTTGCCTCAGTAGGTCGCACCTTAACCCTATTATTTTCCTCAAGTTTTTTTACCTTGCAATCTTCCGGGGTATCATCAGAATAAAGTTCACCTCCCAAGTAACTCCTCAAACCCAAACATATCCCTGTTTAAATATTGGGATTGGGATAAAGAATACCATGCTTAAATGGTATCCTTTGAAATGGGGCACTGTGCATGAAAAGGCCTGCCAGGTTCCCGTCAGAAGGGTTAGCTGAAGACTGGGGGACTGGAAACACTGACTGCAGCCAATTTCTTTTTTTCTATTTGTTAATCCACTTTGTCCAAACAATATGAACATTTGGTGCATTTAGCTCTAAATATGTCAAATGCTCCTTTAGGAAAGAACTTCCAAAACCTAAAATCATCTCTTAAGATCAAATTCATTGCCTGAGCTCAAAATTATTCTTCTCTACACAAACAAACACACACACACACACACACACTTGCGTACTTTGTCTGCGCTGCAGGAATTGTCCTGGGATAACACTGTGCTGTCTGTGGATCCCTGCTAAAAACCCTGGCTTTCTGATACCGAAAGAGCGCTGCAAATATTAACACATTGTTGAGAGTGGGGGGAAAAAAGCAAGAATGATTATCCCAGAATGTAACAAACCTAAAAATAAATTGGCTTCATTTTCACCTATTGCAGACCAATGGGGGTAAAACAACTTTAATTAGTGTAACAGGACAATAGGAATTAAATTGGCTTGGTCACAAGATTTTTGCAGGATGACACTGATGGTATTACTATCCAACTTCAAAGATTTGGAAAGATGTGGCTGCTAACGCTGGAGAATAGAAACCTGTTTTTCATCAACTAGGCTGGCCTGACAAATTAAGTCTGTGGAGTCATTAGATTAAGATAAGAGCTTATCTCCTAGACTGACATTTATTCAGAGGTTTTTATGCTGCTCAGCTAGTAATTAGTGCAGTTGAATTTTTAACACTGCTTTGTCCAGTCATTTGACAAATTTGAAATATATACAGTTTTGATTAAAAACATAACTAAAATCTAAGAATACAAAATTATTAGCTTGGAAAGCTTTTAATTTCTGGAAGAGTTGAGATGATGCTAAAAATCTTCAAGCAGGTCAGAAGTGCTTCTGCTGTTGACTCATTTCCATACGCAGATTGAGAGGCCCCTTAAACTAAATTTTTAGGCACTAAGCAGCAGATATCTGTGGCAAATCTGTAATTTCTTTCATGCCCATCCATTTTGTAATTCTGCTGCTTTACAGGGGCAGGAATACGGTGAAAGCTGCACTCCTGCTCATTAACGCTTGTCTGCCTCCTTCGGCATTCAGGTTGGGATTTCTGGTGGGGAGTTTCAAAAGGATTCTTCTCTCATATGGCTGATATCATGGGATAAGGTTTATTTTTCCTGTCCTAATTTTCTTGTAATAACAGATGGATTGTTCCACAGTAAACCAATGCATTACTTTTGGACACGTTTTAACATTGCTTTAGACTAACAAATCTCACTTTTTTTTAAACAGCTCATTTTGAGTAACTGAAGATCAGAATTGGATTAATAATTAGTGTTTAAATGGATGAGTGTTTGTTTATGAACTTTGACAGGTTTGTTACAGCTACATCCTGTTGTTGCTGTTACAGCATTTGTTTTGTCCGAAGTGCAGCCATCTCAGCATCTATGGTTGTCACCTTTAGAAATACGCAGGCAAGGGGAGTTCATGGTAGTAAATTACAGTTCATCCAACTACTTTATTCCTATGATTACTGGCTTTCACAAAAAAAAAAAAAAAAGCATGGACTCCGGAAAGACCCAGACGATCTCAGACTGCCTGTTTGGAAAACAGACCGTCCTTCTTTACATTTTACACCTCGCTGCCAAGACCCCTGAAGTCCGTGGACTCACAGGCCCAGGGCAGTTGGTTGCAGAGGGTGACCGGCGTTGCCACTCGCCTGCGCTCCTGAGCCCGAAGCGGCAGTGATACAGCAGGACACGGGCTCTCAGGCCAACTGGGACCAGGGTCTGCGTGCTGGCTTTTTGTGTCCATTTCCGTGGGTTTGGGTTTTCCTGGCATTTATATGACCCCAAAGCATGAGAGGAGTTAAGCATCTCGTAAGCACAACAGCTCTTCCTTCCGTGGTGCCACGGATGGGAAGGGAGGGAAGAGGCAGGGAGTGATTTCAGAGCTTTGCATAGCCAGGAGTGAAACCCCGCTGCCCTCCACTTTCTGAGCCAGACCCACGACCTAGAGCTGCCCTAACTCCTGTTTCGAGGCAGATGCTTGCAGCCCTCTGTGATGGTAAGACCCCTGATACTTCCCACTGGAGGTTCGAAACCCTATATAGTAAATTTAAGCTCCATGACAATCACTGCCACTGGGCACCCCACCATCCCTGGTCTGCAGGTGAGACCTCAGCTTGTGGTCAGGAGTGCCTAGAGGTGGAGATGGAAACAATATATGTGGCAATGCTCATAAAATGGCCTGGAAAGAAATTTGCGTCAAGCTGAACCACTTGCATCAATGCCCCAAAACCTTCAAGTACTGTTTGGCAGACAAATTTTTTCCCCTCTAAATTTTAGTTGTTAATGCTGCCTTTGCTGTCAACCAAGTCAAAAATCCCGCATAACTCTCAATGTATAACTCGCTTCCCAGATGGGGCGGCCCAGCAGAGAGAAGTGGAACCCGTTCCTGGGCCTTGGGTGAGCGTGAGGGGAAGACCCAATTTCTGATGTCTCTAGGGAGGAACGTGGCCTGAACAGAGGGAGGGAGAGGGATTTAAATTCCAGCTCCCCAGGATTTGTGGCAGCAGCATCCCTATTTTCCTGGGTTTTACTTTCCTGCGTTGTTCATTGCTACGTTGTACATTGCTACAGAAGCTGGATCAGGTCAGCACTACCCAGGCAAGCTTCAGTCTGTTAGGCTGTTAGATAAAAGGGGAAAAGTTGCCATCACCCCCACACACACACACATGCAGACACAAAACCAAAGAAAGCCCACACCTTTGGGACAAAAAACCAGCTAATACGAAACTATTAACATCTCCTTTTGTTGGGCTGTGGAGATAACAGCATACAGGTGTCTTGATGCTGTCTGTCACAGCTGTCCCTCAACAGTGCTGGCTCATGGGGCACTTCCCTGGCCCCAGAGCCATTTCAGACACCTCCTAGCCTGCTGCCCATCCATGGGGTTTTGTCTTACAGACTGCCGCCATCCTCCTGTACCTCTATGAGATACTATTGACCTGCATCTCTGCCTTGGGGCAACAATTTAAAGACAACTGCCGCTTAATGGTGCACGCATAAGGAATTATTAGTCTTGGTTCTGGCCTAAGTGTCTGGAGACTGAGACCTTCGCTGGCCCCACACAGAAGGCCAAGGGCTGACAGAAGCACTAGCAAAAGAGAAGTCCCAACAGGTCAAGGGAAGGGGCATTGCAGACTAATAAACTCCGTTACTCCGAGGAGAACTTTGTTCAACTTCTGGTGCCAGAAAGGACAGCCTGGACTGGCAGGTAAATCTCCCTGAAGATAGCAGAAATAGAGGTTAGAGCACCATATTTATCTCAGGCTACTTAGTGAATAGTGAGATACTGCAAAAAGAGAATTGGAGATTTAGCAGCAGGAAGGTGTCATTGAATGGCAATAACAGTGCAACCATGCTTTACTCTGCCTTCCATTTGCAGTGTCCCGCTCTCAGGTGGATGATTGCTCTTCAGCATCAGGCCAAGGTCAGACAGGTGAGAGAGAATTTTTTCTCAAGTTTCTAGTGTGCCTAAGCAAGTTTTAAAATGAGAGAAAAAGGCAATAACTTTTTTTAACTGGCAAATATGTTTTCAGTGTCACCAGAAAATGCTGCCTGTCAACTTAGACATTACTCTGATTTTGTTTTGATAGCTTTTGGCTTCTAAGTTTGGTACAAGAGGTACTCATGTCCCAGAAAAAAATATGCTTGCCCTTCTAACTGGATTCCATAGGCTGAAATTTATCCATGGTAAATGTTTCGCAGTACAGTAAATTATGCAGCAGGTTCCACACCAACATCCTTTACTCTCTGAAATGAAGGTGAGCACTCCGTAGCACAAGTACATGGTGTAGCCATCCCGCTGTTTGTGTTTCCCCCAGGCATTCAACACTTCTCACAAATAACTACATTTTGCACCTCTGTAACGCACATCCTGTGACCCCACAGGGCAACCACAAAGGTGGGGTAAACGCCTCTATTTCTATTTTATAGGTGCTTAGCACTTCTGGAATGCAAGCTCAAGGCAGGCTGTGTTGAACATCTAAGCTTGTAGAGGTCTTTCTGGAAAGCTGATGGAAATTATTTGCTCAAATATTAGTGGTAAGTCAAGTGGTCAGTTGTCAATGCGGCTGTTGAAAGGCGGGTTCCCTTGTGCCGTGTGACAGTCTCTCTCCAATAGCCCAAGCTTCTCCCCATTTTGTTTTTCTGTTGTATGGTATTCATTAAACCCTTCACGGTGACATGCCACTGCCAGTGTGCCAAATCCTGAGCAAATCGCATCCTCTCCTCTTCTGTAGCAGATTTGTGAGATAATCTATTATAGATTAATCATTTCAGTCTTATGGTGCAATGTCAAAAATAAATTGGGGTTATGAAGCTGGAGGGGAGCCACTTGGGGGATGGTGCGTTCTCATTGACGCTCCTTATTTGACTTTGAAAACAGTGTCACGATGAGATTTTTGAAGCTGATTGTTACCCCGTGGAATCCAAATCACAAGGTAAAAATGCTGCGGAGTAAGTTTTCATCTCCACAAATATCAGCTCAGTGTTGAACTGTAGATGATTTTCAGGCTATTTCCTTCCTTCTCCTCACAACATGAAACATATCTGGGCTGATCCATTACATCTCTTTAGAATAATAGATGGCAGAAGAATAAATAGAATAAAATAAAAGCCAACCCCTTTTAAGGACTATCTGCTGGAGATGGAGGTATCCAACCCAGGAAAATAATACAGGCCAGGAATACAGCCAAATATACTGTATGAAAATATTCATTTGCATAATTTTAAATATTCTCTAACATTTTATAAGCTCCCAAATGTCAGGCAGTGAGTAATTTGCCTGGTACTGTAGTCCTTGTTACACTCCCAACTGAATCACAGCAGGTCCTTGGTGTCAATACCAGAGCAGAGGTTAGTGCACAGGGAGAGGCTATTCTCCCCCTTAGCTCCCTGGTCTCTTCTGTAAGACAGGAAGATCCACAATCCTCTCTGAATTGGGTATGAACTGAGAAATGAGACATTTAGTTCTAGCTGTGCTGCCGTGTACCATCCACCTAGACAGCAAGGCTTTATCCTGCCATCAGTTACTGAATGCAAACCTACAGTGGCTTCATGACATGCTTTACCTTCCAAAGGATGGCAGAATATTGCAGGGAATAGAAAGAATGGAAAAGCACTATTTTTGTTTCAGTTTCTTTTGCTTGGGTGCAAAGTAAATCAAACCAGGCTCCATGCTGAGTCATATATCATACAAACCTTCGATGTGATATGTATCCAACAATTTGTTTTTCACTACTGTAGCTTTTCACAATCCATAAGTCAGATGGAACGCAGAGAGATTTCCTAGCTTGAAATGCAAAGTGATTTTTTTTTAAGATATGCTGGGGATTTTTTCCATATCAAGAACAGTTGCTGAAGAATACAGCTGCAAATATGTGCCAGAGCATATTCACTAATGATTTACTCGAAAGATATGATGGTAACTAGAGCCCCTTACAGAGTTCTTAGCAATTAGTGCATTAGAAGCGTGTGTTCAAGCAACATTAAGACTGTAGCAATAGAATAACCAACAGAAGAAAATGACTAGTATAGTGCAATTCTGAACTGGTTTGAACTGATCCATCTTCCACTCGTGACCTATCTTTTGTATTCAATGGGTAATTATGTGTCATATGCAGCATCATGCGCTAAAAAAGCTTGATGCGTGAGGTGTGTCACCCTAGTTAGAGAAAAACATAGGTAAATGGATAGCATGTCAAAAAGAAAATATGCCTTTAAAATAGCATTAGAACATTGATACGATTGACAGATCACAACAGTGTGTTACTTAAAAAGTGATGGGCAGAAGGCCTTAAAATGCTTGTTAATTGAGCCTGAGAAGGAACTTTCTCTCCTTGCTCTCCCAGTGAAGGCAGTCCTATCCCACCAGCTCTGTTTGCT